>NC_056747.1:555833774-555866274 GCF_019279795.1 Protopterus annectens
TTGACACTCCTCCACCTTTAGTGTTTCATTCTTGATGTGGTGGCCGAAAAGTGTGGTAATAGTTGTAGCCTAGTATTGCAGGGGTGCTGTCCGGAGTCTTGAACCAGGTCTCAGTTACTGCACATATATAAATGTTCTCCATTTTTAGGAGTGCCTCGAGAGAGTGCATTTTGAGGTTTAGACTTCTAGCATTACCTTCAGATTTTGCATGCTTGTATCTGTTATGGTGGTAGTTTTGTCCTTTGAACCTTCCCTAAAAATATCACTATAGGGTTGGCAAGCACTTTAGCCAGTAACCTGAATCCCAGGGGTGACAGGTGCAGACCATCTCTGGCAAAGCATCGTGGTTTGTCGATTATGTTGTCCCAGGCAGACAGATACTGGATCCCCTTTAATTGACTTTACAAGCTTAGCCAATTGTTGAAGTCACTCATTTTGTCCTTATACTGTGGTATCATTTTGGGTGAAGGCAGGATGCTACTCAGTGCTAAGGTCATACCTGCCTAGGCCACATGATCTGAGAGCTCTTGTATGTCTCTTTTCATGTAGTCCAGGGAGGTATGTCTCAAGTCATTCACTCCAACATGGACAATGACAGAGTAGTATTTGTACTTGTTGTGGAGTGACTTGAGTGCATGCATTATGTGGCAGATCCTGGCACCCAACAGGCAGCTGACTGTAATTTTCTCCTTGCTCAGCCTGGTGAGTGGGACATCAGTTTGCCTAACTATAGAGTCAACTATGACTGAAGTGTTGGGTACATTGTCTTGCCTTAGGTCCTGTTGTTGGGTGGCACACTGGTGTTGTGAGCTATGTGTCACTTTGGTTGTAACTGGTGTTTGCGTTTCAGCTTCGGAGTTCCTTGTTGCTTGGGCAGGTTAATGTTATGAGCCTCCGCATATGTGGGTTTAGTGTTGCTATGTGTGGGTGTTGATGGTGTGTGTGTATATATATATATATATATATATATATATATATATATATACTCACTTTTATACAGATAAGAAACAGAAACTAGTGGTCTTAAAACTTCGTTAATGAGCTCAGTCACAATAATTCCCAAAATTTATGAAGAACAGGTAGTATTCGAAAGCAGTAAGGTTTTATTCATCACAGACAAGTGATCCTTAACAAAAATCAGAAATATTTTAACAATGTTGAACATATCAGCTTTTATATACTTATAAGTAGGTGTGGAAAATATATTTATTGTTTAATTTTAAACCAGCCTGTTCATAGCAAACAATATAAATAGGGCCATAAAAGTGAATTTTAGAACAGCAAGCATCCACCCCCCACACACTACTACTGATTAGATCAAACTAAATCATAATTAAGAAAAACACTACGTATTTATTCGCAACTCACATTCCCAAATCATGGTTTTCATGATTTTTGGGAATTGTTGTGAACTGAGTTCATCAACTAGTTTCTCTGTCTTTTATAGTTTCCTCACCACTCATGGTGGTGAGGTTGGAACTAGACAAATGCCTATGCCTGTTCATTTTTGCTTTCATAAAGATAAGCACCCACACATACACACACACACACACACACACACACACACACACACATATAATTGCTCACTTATGTAAAGATGAGCACACATAACCATTCAGTTCTCAGTTTGTGAGGTGGGACGAAACCTAATTGCCTGGTAAAAGTACAGAGTGTATTACATGGAAGAATGAGTGAATATTGTGAGATGACTCAAAGGAGGCTAAAACTTTGATATCATAATATCTACTGATGCTAATGATCGTCTAGAGTGAACATTCCAGAAAGCTACCTTTACAAACTAATGTCAAAAATATAAATGACTCTGAAGAATATGAAAGAGAAATATTGTATCCAAGTAAGTAGTTAATAGAAGTTGGTGTGGTTTGATGATTCACTGTTTGCTGGCAGTTTCGTTAACTTACTAAGTAAAACTATTTATTCTATGTTCAACAAACCAGCAGTCACAATGATTTAAATGTGAAAAAGTTTTTTGAGCAACCAGAGGCTGGTTATCTTTTCTGGAGTGATGCAGTTATGGATTATTTTCTATCAATTTTATATTTCCTCTGCCACTATCACATAGCATCATACCTTTCATCCCCAAGTGTTACAAATCACAGCAATGGCCTTTAAAAATCAGACTGCAGGGTGAAAAAGAGGAGCACTTTCTAATTTTTCACAATGGTCATTGTATAGTTAACCTTAACAGTTTGTGGTAAGTATTATTTCTAAAGGTTCACTTTATTTATATAATAAGGTATATACCCATAAACAAGTCTAACTTTATAAGGAACACAGTAAATCTAGGAGGAGCAAGGCTAAATTTTAGGGCCAAAACCACAACGGAGAGGTATGTATGGCATTCACTGTATTTTAATACCTTCTGCTATGGTATAGTGAAAGCAGAGTAAGTAACTAAGGTAGAAAAATAACTTTCAATCAGATCTCTTCTGCTGCAGTCTTTTTGGATGTTAAATTCGGAAGTAGCACAAAATGCAAAAACAGTAAAAATTGTAATTTCATAAAATATGGTGGCTACTTTCTTTTAGTGCATGAATGGCTTAAAGATGTCACTGCATATAAGGAGCTCTAGAGTTAAGTTACTTTCATCACTTAAATATGGACTCTATACAGCTGAAATGCACGAGTAAATTCAGCAAATTGCTCATCACATATTTTCTGACAGCTTGATTTGTTCTGTTAAAAATTTGCTTTTAGAAACATAAATTGCTTATAAAGGTATTGCTGTTACAGGATCATTGTCATTAACACACACACACACACACACACACACACACACACACACACACACACACACACACACACACACACACACACACACACACACACACACACACACACACACTTCCTAGAAAGATATTTTATTTATTTTTATTTTAGATATGTGAGCTGGACACATCAGTCATTTTACAGCTATACTGTATTAGTGTACACTGAAAAGAAAAGAATATATATACAGTAAATACACAATGTAAACAATATTGTTAACAAACCATACCGCAATAAATACCAGTCAAAAGGAACAAAACATACACATGACTTACGTATTACTTTAATTTACTAATTCAGATAAATAAATGCATGCATAAAAAAATTAAAAAATAAATAAATGAATAAATGAAAAGTAGAAAGAGAAACTCATGAGTAGTTTCAATCACTATCAGCAGCTAAACCGAGTTAGAGTGTGACAACGTCAAGGAGTCTCTCCTAAATGCATTCTATGAAGAGATTGTCTTAGCATGAAGTGACAAAGAGTTTCTCGATGTAGGAGTTCAATAGAACATCACTTTCATGAATCAGTTAATTAGTGACAAGGGCAACAAAGTAATCAAGAAAGTGGTTTTAGCTTTAGTACAGAGCTGAGGCAAGGGCAAAACTAAGGCTGTATGATGTTTCAGATACACACTGAAGAAGCTGCTTTTGGTTTGAGGACAATCTTCATTTTTGCAATATGGTATAAAGATGTATGTTCTACCATACGGAACTGTACCATGACATGACTAATATACATATATATATATATATATATATATATATATATATATATATATATATATATATATGTGTGTGTGTGTGTGTGTGTGTGTGTGTGTGTGTGTGTTATTTTTGTATTGCCACTTGTCTTTACAAAAAGTTCCAGAAGTTAGTGTTGGTAAATGTATTCTGCTAAAGGTAGCATGTTCTCTTTAGCTAAGATTATTTTCGTTTATACAATAAGCAAATATAACAAGCTTGTAAGAAGCATTTAACTTTTGCTACAATTTATGAATGTGTATTGAAAAAGGCAGGTGGAAGTTCACCCAGAAACCAAGGTACTTGAATTGGGTAACCCCCTGCTAAACACTGAGGGAGTGCTTCAGCTCATCAAGCCTTTTGATGTAAATGAGGCATTTGAAGGTTCTAAACACTATGGCCTCTTTTTATTTTTCAGCTGTAACTTACTTTGATTTTATTCATATTAGTTGAAACATACTCCTTGTTGAGAGATGTCTCTGAGTTCTAGATTGCCATGTCATTCACATACCAAAGAACCTACATAGCAATGATGGAGATTTTCAGAGCAAAAGAGAAACTGAGCAGAAGTGGTCTGATAGTGCTCCTTAATGCAAACCTATGTCTGTCTGCACAGTGGAAGAGAGAGTGCTTTTCTTTTATTCAAAAATAATGATTTTCCATATAATTTTCAAATCAAGAAAGTGATAAAGATGTGAAACTAAAATGTTGCATTTCAAAAACTAGCTTGTGTCAGTTAACTGGATTAAGGCATAAAATAAGTCTAGAATAACAGTGGCCCTATATCACATCCATTCACTACGCTTAGCAGGATATTGTCTGTGAAAGTTAAAGAGTCAGTTTGGGTACAGTGGCCTTTACTCAAACCACATTGCTTCTTGCTGAAGTCCAAGACCATCTGAGAGGAGACATCCCTTTTGTAAGTATTTTATTATGAAGTCTCACATCAAAAACAATTTGATTGCAAATGCTCGGTCCACAAACTTCAAGAGTTACCCATAAAATTAGAGCTAACAGAACAGCTTAAAAGCGTTTATGTATGTACTTATCTCCCTGAACCTCCCACATAGGGAATCAAGCCCTACACTCCAAACTTATGTATACCTACTCCATGGTCGCACATAATTGCAGGGAAAGTCCCCCAAAAATTGCACAGTGGTTACTTTTTATTCATATTTAAATCCTATCTCCCTAAGCAAGACATTCCCTTGGTCATCCGCATGGTGTGCTGCCCCCTGGAAGCTCTGCGCTGTTAATCGGGCTGTCACCCCACCTGCAGTTCCTAAAAAAATAGCTATATTGAAAAACCTAACAGACTACTAAAATTGTGGACATCCAGGACACATCCTTCAACCATTACAGTCCTGGAAGCTCTGCATTGTTAATCGGGCTGTCCCCCCACCTGCAGTTCCTAAAAGACAACTATATTGAAAAACCTAACAGACTACTAAAATTGTGGACACCCAGGATGCATCTTTCAACCATTACAGTCCTGGAAGCTCTGCGTTGTTAATCGGGCTGTCCCCCCACCTGCAGTTCCTAAAAAAAAAACAACTGTATTGAAAAACCTAACAGACTACTAAAATTGTGGACACTCAGGATGCATCCGTCAACCATTACAGTGTAGGTTATAGCCTACAACTTGTTAGCTCAGTTGTATTACTATTTTGACTTCAAACATTATCATAGTTATCTGAAACAGGGCTAGCACACTCGCGAAACTACCCCAGGCCATCTCCCCCACATACTCTCTCACTTTTCTCTTAGTCTTTTAAAGAAAATAATAAAGTTAAATTGGTTTCCCCAACTACGCCACTAGATGACAGCGGAACACAGGCCTTAAAAGCTTCACTGTTCACAGTCAGAGTGTAGCTCTTGTATCAGTATTGCTTATCTTAAACTACCACCAGCCTTCTAGCTTAAACAATAGTTTATCCCCCAAAGCAGTTCTTGAAAGCAAATTCAACTCCCAGAACAAGTGAAAACTGGATTTGTAGTACACTTTAAAATAAGTATCCCACAAAGGGTGCTACTTATCCAGTAAAGCAAGTTCAGTGCATAAGCCTCACTGATGAACCTGATTGGCTCCTGAGAATCCACTTTGTCGTTCTTTGCTACCGGACAAACCAATACCCCTAGTGCTAACAATTGCTATAGCTATCCCTCCCCACATTGGAACACGTGCTATTTCCCCCTCCCCTCTCTAACCAACCTAAATTTACAAGTATTGGCTCGCACTCGTGGTGCCATATTTAAATCCTATCTCCCTAAGCAAGACGTCCCCTTGGTCGTTCCTAAAAAAACAACTATATTGAAAAACCTAACAGACTAACAGACTACTAAAATTGTGGACACCCAGGATGCATCCTTCAACCATTACAGTGTAGGTTATAGCCTCAGAAATAAAATAAAAATAATCATCCATTATGACAAAATAAACTTCTATGTCAATCCTCCCTCTACTCTTAAATCAGACCTAAAGAAATTCTAGAGCTCTATTAAACAGAGTCTTCATCCAGGAAACCCTTCCTCTCCTAACCCATGTCCCAGTGCAACACCTGAAGACATAGCCAACAAATTTAACAATCATTTTATAAACTCAATAACCTCCATAATAATTCCCCCCCCAAAAACAACACTAGCACCCCCACAAACTCTATACCTCCTCCAAACCCTCCTAACTCCTTCTCGCTAAAAGCAGCATCAACTAACTATGTAAATTCATTACTCTCTAAACTTAAACCTTGCTCCCCATCTGTTGACAAGCTACCCTCTTACTTCCTGCAGATTGCCTCTGAACCTCCCGCCTATCCTGTATCCATCTTAATCAACTGATCTATTTCTGAATCCTATGTTCCCACTGTATGAAAGAATTTCTTTACTCTACCCATTCACAAAGGGGGCAACTCCTCAGACATATCCAACTTCAGACCGATTGCAATATTCTCTCCACTCTCAAAAGTCCTAGAGAAATGCATTCACAAGCAGGTAATGCATTACCTTCACCAGGTAAACCTTCTCACACCAACACAGCATTGTTTCCATCCCAAGCATAGTACAACTACTATGCTCAGATCATTCATCAACATAGTCTCCCTAGCTCGTGATAACAATAAACTTGTCTCATACCTATTCCTTGACCTTTCTAAAGCCTTTGACACTGTCTCTCACCCACTCCTCCTAGATAAACTCACTAACTTACATTTCTCTCCCCCTACTATCTCCTGGTTCTCCAGCTATCCCTCAACCCACCAGCAATCAGTTAAATGGCTCTCTGCACTATCCTCCCCTCTCACTGTACAAATGGGAGTCCCCCAAGGGTCTATACTTGGACCACTACTCTAATATTTTCACCAACTTCCTCTACTCTTCTTGTCCCCAGTCATCTCTTATGCAATATGCTGATGACTCAACTGTTATAACCATTGATGACAACCCAACTGACTGCCACTCACCTACCCAGGCATCCTTCCACACCATTGAGACTTGGCTTAGTGATAACAAACTAATACTTAATTCAAAAAAAAAACTAAGCTCCTACTCTTCCTCTCTAAAAACATCACCACACTCAAAAGAACATTTAACATCTTATCCTGCAACAAAACTATCATCTCAGCTGAATCTAGTATTAAATTGCTAGGTGTTACAATAGATGATCAGCTTAAGTTTGATCTCCATATTACTTACTCAGTAAAAAGAACTCATCAGAAATGTGGACACCTTTTCCGTAGCAAGAAATACTTAACTAACACTGCCCAAATAACTCTCTCCCAGGCTTTATTACTCCCAACACTCCTGTACAGCTGCCACATATTCACAAACCTAAATTCTACACTTATTTCCAAGCTTGAAACTACCTATAATAAGATCTCCAGATTTGCAGCTAACCAAACCTACAAGTCACACCACTGCTTAGCACTACAGCAACTAGACTGGCTAGAATTCCCTCAGCTGCTCCAACTATACCAACTACAAATCATCCACTCTATTCTCTATCTACCCTCCTTCTGCCCCAGCCTGTCCACTATCATATCCAAATATTCCCCTGCTAGAACGCTACGCAGGTCAAATCAAGAATTATTAGACATCTACAAACCTAAAACCAAAATAGGCTGCCTTCTCTATAACTATAACCCAGCTATATTCTGGAACCAACTCCCCTTGGAAATAAAATCCCGCCAGCATAGCAAAAGTTTCAAATTAGCCACAAGGAAATACCTAAAAACAATGTGGTCTTGCCACTGTAGCCAACCACCCTGAAACCACCATCCTTTCACCTATTTCACCACCTCACTCTTAATGTATCTCTAACACTATTCCCCTGCTTCTTCCACCTCTTCCCTTCCTCTATCTCCAACCACTCTTAATTCTTACAGTCTCACAACAGCCTATCTGTCATCTGTCTTATATACTCTCCCTCCTCCACATCTCCTACTAGCCATTCCTACTTTCCTTTCTTGTTTCCAAACTCCTATACATCTAGATCCTACCCACTTTAAATAAGCATCTGCCTGACTATTAACTCATTTTGCTCTAAACAGCTTAAATAATATTGTAACTAGTCACATTTTCTTCTGCTCATTGTTTAAAACCTTGTTTGTAGCAATTCACATACATGTCTGCCAATTGTTAGTACTCTGTATAATTGAATTCCCTGAGGAGCTTTTTTTTTCTTTCCAGGTCTCTGCTTGTAAGATCCTATAGCTGATTGTTACTACTATGTTACTAACATTTAATAAATTGTTTTCTACTCCAGAGGAGCTTTTCTCCCCTGCTCTCTGCTGAAAATTAGCCAAAAGCTCAGCCAGACTAACCCGGATAATAAATGTAAAATAAATAATAAACAATAAAAATAAAGTAAATACAACTTGTTAGCTCGGTTATATTACTATTTTGACTTCAAACATTGTCATAGTTATCTGAAACAGGGCTAGCACACTTATGGAACTACCCCGAGACCGTCCCCCCCTACATACTCTCCTAAATCACATTTCTCTTAGTCTTTTAAAGAAAATAATAAAGTTAAATTGGTTTCCCCAACTACGCCACTAGATGGCAGTGGAACACACGGCTTAAAAACCTCACTGTTCACAGTCAGAGCATAGCTCTGGTATCAGTATTGCTTATCTTAAACTACTGCCAGCCTTCTAGCTTGAACAATAGTTTAATCCCTCAAAGCAGTTCTTGAAAGCAAATTCAACTCCCAGAACAAGTGAAAACTGGATTTGTAGTACACATTAAAATAAGTATCCCACAAAGGGTGTTACTTACCCAGTAAAGCAATTTCAGTGCTTAAGCCTCACTGATGAACCTGATTGGCTCCTGAGAATCCACTTCGTGGTTCTGCCTCGCTCCATTCGCCCTTCATGCTCACTTCACTCCCCTACCCTACCCCCATATCCCACCCACCCCTAGCACCTCGTCATTTATTTAACACCAAGCCACACCCAAAGCCAAACCACCCTATCACCTCTCACCCCACAGACTCGCACAATCTAACAACCACACCTACTTTCTCACTACACCTACACACCCTCCCTTACTTAGCCTACCTCTTCCTCTCCCATCTTGCTACACTACTAATTAATACAAAATGAAAATCATCTTAGGATGTCTCCTACCAACCCTCATAACATTAACACACATCACATCCATCCATCCCATCACCTCACTAATTAACACAAATTTCCATACAACACACACATACATTAAATCAAACGGACATGCACATTTCACCATTACTGCTACACTGTTTGCAGATAGCTCAATGCTACGCATATACAAAGTACAACTAACAACAACCCATATCACAAAACTATCATACAAGTACCACATAAAAACAACACATAGCATAAAACACATACTACTTATCGCAAGAAAACTCCTCATATCAGGGGACATCCTCCCAAACCCAGGACCAAGCAACTCCCTACTCCCACCCAAACAAAGGTCAGACCTACTAATCATTAACAGAAATACCAGGAGTATAACCAGCAAACTCACTGACTTCCAAGCATTCATAACCCACTACTCCCCAGACATAATAATTGTCACCGAAACCTGGTTAAAACCCTACATTCAGAGCGAAGAAATTCTTCCACCAGGATATAATATATTAAGACAGGACAGAACAAATAAAAAAGGTGGAGGCGTAGCCATACTCTTTAAAAACACACTCAATATAAAACCCCTAAAAATCCCAATCCCTACATTTCAAAATGCCGAAACCATAATCTCGACACTAGCAATAAACAACACCAAAACAATCAACATTATCTCCTGCTACATCCCCCCAGGGAACAATTCTACCACCATAGAAGAAATGTTACAATGGATCTCAGACAAACTACCCAATGAAACCATTCTCCTAAGTGACCTAAACACAAACTGGTTAGCTTATAATTCTAACAACCCCACTAACCATATCTATCTCTGTGGCTTCACCCAGCTCATTCAGGATCCTACTAGAATAGACAAGAAATCCCACAAACAATCTTATACTGGACTCTAGTAAATTACCCAAAACATAACTGTCACACTGGATGTCTACCAGACACCCTGAGTGATCACCTCCCCACATTCCTTCTACGCAAACAGTCCAACCTTTCTAACCCTATCACTTATAGATAAGTCAGAGACAGCAGAAAACTAAATATACAAGAGCTAAACAACATCCTAAAACAGTGTAACTGGAGCCCACTACTAACATTAGACTTAGACCAAGCCGTAGAATACTTCAACAACATTTTCACTAGCATCCTCAACTCAGTTGCACCCATTAGAAAGATCAGAGCCAAACAAAACTATGCCCCATGGCTAAGCAGGGACACCAGAGCTCTACTTAAAGCCAGAGACAAATCATGGAAAACTTAGAAAAGAGACAACACAAAACTATTCAAGCAAAACTACTAAAGACTAAGAAATTAGGCTAAAAGACAAACCAAACTAGATGAGCAAAACTGCTTCCTCAACAGCCAAACCAAACAAACAAAAAGACCCACAGAAGTTTTGGCACTCCATCAACTCCCTTCTTAACTCAGGCAAAACATCCACTCCAACTCCCACCACCAACAATAACACCACAGACATTGCCTCTCAATTTAACAACCACTTCACTGAAACAATTCTCTCTCTGTCCTCTCAAGTCTCCAATACCTACCACTCAGACACCCCTAGTAAACCCCTTAAGAATATCCCCTCCTTCACTCTCTCACCTGTCCCTACTACAACTATCAAAAAGTTCCTAGAAAAAGTCAAACCCACCACCCTTGTTGCAGACAACCTACCTGCTGACTACCTGAAAATATCAGCTGATTCCCTTTCATACCCTGTATTTATCCTCATAAACCGCTCTATTCATGAAGCCTATATCCCAAAGTTATGGAAAGTTTCATACATAATTCCTCTGCACAAAGGAGGTAACTCTTAAGAGTTCACTAACTACCACCCTATAGCCATCCTACCCCCCTTATCCAAAATACTTGAGAGGTGTATTCACTCCCAAGTCATGCAATTTCTAAACACTAACAACCTCCTTTCACCCACAAAACAGGGCTTCCGTCAGCACCATAGCACTGCAAACACTCTCCTGTCTTTTACAAATACAGTGAACCTGCACAGAAATAACAACTTTGTATCAGCAATATTCCTAGATCTATCCAAGGCATTCGACATGGTATCTCACACCATGCTACTGGATTCCATGACATCCCTTTCCTTTGCCCCTTCCACTCTAGCATGGTTTAAATGCTACTTGTCTGACAGACAACAGGCTGTCCAGTGGCAAAACACACTATCTCCCCTACTTCCAACCACAGTAGGTTTTCCACAGGGTTCAATACTAGGCCCCCTACTCTTTTCCATATTTACTAACAGCCTCCACACCTCCACCCAACATGCTTCACTCATTCAGTATGCAGATGACTCCACTCTTATCTGCTCTGCACCATCACTCACTTCCCTTCAAAAACTTACTCAAGAATCCTTCACCTCAGTAGAAAACTGGATTACCCAGATCCAGCTCATCCTTGATCCCAGCAAGACCAAACTACTCATATTCATTCCCAACAAAACTAAAACTATCCATCAACCATTTGCAATCACATCCAAGATTGGTACTAGTATCTTCCCTACTGACCATACCAAACTCCTTGTTGTAGAAATCAATAAAAAACTACTGTTTGATGTCCATATCTCACAAACCACACAAAGGTTCACACAAAATGGGTACACTATATAGACACAGAAAATTTCGAACTGATCAGGCACAAATTACTCTTGCCCAAACACACCTACTATCCACCCTATTGTACGCCACACCAATCCTTACCCAGTTAAGAAAACAGGACCTTGAATGACTTCAATCTTGCTACAATAAAATCACCAGATTTGCTAATAACTCCACTTACAAAATGCACCACTGTCAGGCACTGTGCAAACTTAACTGGCTAGAACTTCCTCAGCTACTCAGCTATCACCATTTAACTCTTGCCTACAGTATTCTGAACTATCCCTACAAAATTCCATATCTTAGCCAACTACTAACCAAGCACATATCAAATTGCCCCCTACGCTCTTCTGAAAAAACACTCCTTTGCATCTCCAAAGCCAACAACTCCGCAGGACAAGCCCTGTTGTCCCACAACAACAAAAACTGGAACAACCTCCCCCTTACTCTTACCTCGGCTCCTACAGCCACCAGATTTAAAAACTCTCTCAAAGTACACCTAATGAATCAATGGTCATGCCCATGTATCACATAACAACCCCCATCTCCCTCTATGACAAATAACTTGCAAGTTACATCTCTAAGCAACTGCTAAAGACTTAGGAATCTGCTGCTAACATAAAACTGTTATTCTTTTTCGTGCTACTCTCATTTTTGTTCTACTGTCTGCATTATAATATTTCCATATGCTGTTTTTTGATTATGTAACATTTAATTGTGGTGTTGATCTTATTGTAATCTGTATGGAGCTTTTCTCCCTGGACCTCCGCTGTAAATGGACCTAGGTCCACTTGGACTATCCCGGTAAACAAATGTAAAATAAAATAAAAAAATAAAATAAATAAATAAAATATAGGAATGAGCAATTGGTTTTCATGATCTTCCATACCAAGGGTATGCAGAAAAACCCTTTGTGTAAGATTTTCAGTAAGAAATAATAAAGGTGATCAAGAGGTTAAATGATTTACAGGGTCTTGCTTGGGAAGTAAAATAAACGTGTCACTTTCAACATTGTCCAGGAAAGTCACATCCATTTGAAATATTCTAGTTATAAGATGCACAAGCACAGTGATCAAGATGTCTCTCATTTCTTTAAAATCGTTGGCATTACATTATTAAGCTTTGTAATGTCATGCTTTTGCATATACTGCATCAATCAGTTTACATCCAGAATTGCATCTGTTGAAAAAGACAGATGGCTTATTTTCCCAGAAGAAGGCTATCATTGATGTGTTATTTTTTTGTTTGATTTGTTTTTTAATATGGGCAATAGATATACATTGGAATGTGGCTCTGAGATCTTTAGGCCATTGAATGGTCAGTTGGCATTTTATAGGTTGCCTCCATACCAGGTTGTCAGTTTCATTCTTCTTCTTCTTCAAAAAAAAATCTTTGGCTTTGTTAATTATTTTGATATGCTTCTGCCAATAAAAGCATTTGATTCAGCTGATAGGAAAGTTCATGATTTTAAAAATATCTCTAGTATTTTTTCCTTGCTGTCTTTATGTCTGACACATGAAGCCCTCAGTAGTGTGGGATTATGTTAGGCCTTTAGGCCTGCTTTGCTACATCTTGGTAATTTTTGTCTTGTAGACGTAAAAGAATACTTAACAGATATTTCAGATATATAGATACTTCCTAAAACTATCCAACTAAGTCACTGTTGTTTAAGCCAAACATCTCAATGGTCCTTTTGCTTTGGTTTATGCTGCTTGCTTCACACTGCAACAACTCTGTAGCACTTGCATGCCAGTGACTCATAAGCGACATGGTCATGAAGTGAGAACAGTAAAGTGAGCAGGTGGTAGAAACAAAATCCTACAAAATGTGTGTGCAAATAGAGATTGCTACTGCAAAAGCACTTAAGCATTTGTGTGGCACTTGCTCAAAGAACAACAAATTGAACGAGACATTATGAGAAAGTGAGTATGACGTTTTATAAATGAGCTGTTGTGATGGCAGCTCAGATGTGTTTAGAAGATACGGACCCAATATTCCAGTGCAAGACATTACATTTGTTTTTATGTATGAAAATAGCATCTCAAATGGAATGTTGATAAAGGTTCATTTCTAAAAGATTGCAGACTATTTCTGGCATTAATAATATACAGGACTTCAAACAAAAAATGAACTGTTAAACAGTGGCAGAGGTTGCAGGTGAAAAATGACCTTACATAAGACACTGACAGGCATGGTTGGGTTACCACACTGAAGCTTAAATGATTATTATTGGAAATTAATTACAGGACAAGGATTTTTGTTTGAATTGGGATAGAGACTAGACGTTCAGCTGAAAAGATTTTGGAGAGAAAATTACAGTTCTTGTGGAATTAGTATGTCCCAAATCTGAGATAAATTCACGTGTAATACTGAATAACTCAAGTATCAAAGAGTAGTATATTTGGTCACCTAAACAAAGTGGTATAGTAACAGTGGAGGGCAGACATCATATCAACAGTATTAAATGGAAAGGTAGCCAGATCCTCTTAGATTTACCAACATACCAAACCTAAACAAACCTCATTCTTTTTCTTTTTTTTTGATTTCTGATAATTTGCTTGACCGAATGTAAGGATGCAGGATACCTGAGTGCATCCTGTCAATCAGTGGTACAAGGCAGACAGCCTTGCACAAAGCCCCAGTCTATGACATTATCCTCTCACATACATTATCACACACAGTCTACATATCTTTGGACAATTTGGAGGACCATGACTTCACCAGAAGCAGGAAACTGGAGCATGCAGAGAAAACCCAAAATGAGATAGTGATTAAGTGCAGATACTGTCAATAAGCTGTACAAATTGATAGCATAAGTAGAGAATCAAGCAATTTGAGATAGCATTGTAAATTGTTCCACCGCTGGGCTACCAGTTGAAAAAAAAAAAAGATGGCTAAAAATATTCATTAAAGGAGAAGCTTTAGCCTGAGTTTTAAAATTGACCTTTCTTTAAAAAAATATAAACGTTTCCTGTGCAGATCAATTTTTTGAGGAAGTATATTTACTGCACATTTTCTTTGAGGTACTTTGATATTTCTTTTTTGTGATACACAAGTCAAGTATTGTTTTACTTACCTTAATTGAATCATGGTTCAGCTAATCAAAGGTTCTCACTTGTGCAGACTGATTGATTCCTGCTAACAAATATCTAATCCTTATTGTCTTGGTTCCCTTTAATAAAGACATCACACCGAATGACATCTGACGACCTTTATTAAACTTCCATAACATGATTGTTAACCAATATTCTTTAATTTCAACCAAAACATGATATAGACGAAAATAACATCCATGTAACATTAACATAGGACAGCATAACTCCGCTCATCCTGATCAGTGAGCAGCATCCATACCTCCACTCGCTTACTTATGAAGCAGCATACCACTCACTTCACTTACCATTTATTGAATTACCTCCAATCAAATAAGCAGCTTACCTTCGCTTCCTATTGAACGCCAAAAAATGTGACTCCTACTCCAGTTATACTTCGCTAAAACCCTTTAAGCCCCTCCCTACCCTTACCTCACTTCCTCCCAACCATCCATCATTCCTATTTAACCCTATCCTCCCCTTATCCTCCTAATTCCTACTACTCTATTTATTTAAACACACATTGAAGGTGTCCTTGGACAAATCGGTCTGTTCCAAACCTCATTTATCCAGACCAGATGCATAATCGTTGGAAAAAAAACCTAGATTTTCCAACTTTACCATTTCCTTTCAAGTTAAAACTGTGGACCATATTTATAGTGACAATCTCAATTTCTTTAGATATATAGGATTATAGCTGAACTCCTCCTTCATGTTCAGTATGCACCTTTGCTGTACTAGACAGGAAATAATTTACCTTTTATTCTGGGACATGAAAATATTCCACTTTAATATCTTATTCTGCCAGGTATACAGCCATTAAAGGGGTCCTCCTTTCACAGCTGGAATATGGTCTGCCACTTATCTTTGCCTCACAAAAGAACAAGAATGCTATTGAATGCTTTTAAATAAAATATGCAGATTTATCACCATTTGTCCAAACTAATAGCACCATTATTTAACAATAATAATAATAATAATAATAAAAAGATAGCTTCCTGTTGGAAAAAGGGCTGATTTGTTATCAGCTTGTTAGTTATTTAAACCCCTGCACATCAATTACATAAACATCTGTACTTTTGGTACTTTTTCTTTGTCAATAGCTAGACTCACCCCAAATATATCTTATATAGCAATCAGGACTTCAGAGATCCTCTGCTTGCAACTTCAGTACACCAAGCAGTGTGTCTTGGTCCAAATATAGGGATACCTTTCCCTTCTCATCTCAAAGAAATGACCTCTTTTCATCATTCTGGACTGAGTTGAAAACTTTCCTTTTAAACCATTCTAAATGCAAATGTCAATATTCAGGACACATCATGACATGTCTGCTCAATTTTGTTTACAACTTTTTCACACATATAATGTTCAGCTTAAGACAGACGATTACTTCTACACTTGTATCACTTATTCTAACCTCTGACCTCTAGCTAACTCATACCACATACCCTCCTCATTTACCCCCTGTTATAAAAGCACATTTTTTGTGCATAATGTACATGTGCAAATAAGGAGTATTATATGTAGTGATGCAGTGATCTTTTTTTATACAACAATTTAAGTGTCCAAACCACTTTAAGCTCCAACACCAATGAAAAAATAAACACGGCCGGACATGCGAAAACACCGGTTTTTAATACTTGTTTTAAATGCTCAAAAATAAAAATACGTTTTTCGTCCCGCTTAAATACGGGACTTCTTCAGAAACTAAACAAGTTTAAAATTCAAAGACTGGTTTTTATACATCCTGTTAAAAAATGCGCCAATTTCATAGAAAATTCCTTTGCTTTTAAAGGCACATACAGCCTACAATGAGAGACTGAAACTAAACCATTTTAAAAAAAGAACTTTACAAATCCCTTTTACATCTAAAATGTGCTAAATTGGATACACTTTCGTGTCTACTTCTAATATAATTAATTAATTTATAAAATATGAAAAAATATATCTCTATATATATATATATATATATATATATATATATATATATGTGTGTGTGTATAAAATTATACAAGTATATAAACATACAATATTTCCTATATTAAAGAAACTTATAAGCAAACATTTATAAAATAAAATTCATGCTTACATATATATATATATATATATATATATATATATATATATATATATATATATATATACACACACACACATATATGTGCATATATATACCAACACCTACATATCTACATATATATGATATACATAAAAACAAATATATATATATATATATATATATATATATATATATATATAAAATAATAAATATATATATATATATTAAAAAATGTAGTGAAAATATGTATATATTTTTTATGAAACATGTACACACTCACTCTTGTGTTTTACCTGTATTTTGACTATATTCTAACTATATGTATTTATATATTTTGTATATTTTGTATATTTTATGTATTGGCTGACAATCAGGCTCTGAATATCCAAAGTAATGATCATATTTATAATTAATTACTTTCATAAACCTACTAATCGAAAAAACATCTTAAATTTCCTGAATCCTATTATCTTTCCAAACATCTCAACCTCAACAGGCACATTATTGAACATTTATCATTCAGGCCTGAGTTTACAAAAGCATTTAATCTAAGCTGCCACATCAACTCCATTTTTTCTAATAATAAACCCAATGGCCCTCCTCTATCATCATGTTGAATCTGCTGAATTACCTTAAATTTAAATTTATGTTCTGGGTAAATTGTGGTATGCATTGCCAAAGCATTGTCCTCCCTTTTCTGTGTTATACTTCTGAGATGTTCAGATATTCTGTCCCTTAATCTTCTATCTGTTTTACCTATATAAAAGGAGGGACATGTTTGGCACTTTGCCACATAAACCACACCCCTGGTGTTGCAATTGAAACTACCCTTTAGCGAAATTTGGAAATCATTAATAACTATATTACTACCTTCATCTATTACATAACAATATGGACGACACCCACATTGTTTCATACATATATTCCGATTAATAAATTTTCTTTGCCTTTGAAATATTTCTTTGTAACTAATACCTTTTCTCCATACCACTTTTGGTGTAAAGTTGAAAATAGAACTCAACTCCATTTCGTCTTTCAATAAAGACCAATTTTTATAAATGATTTCCTTTATATCCACATAATTGGATGAAAAACTCATGATACACGCTGAATTGAATTCATTTTGGGAGGGTATAGACACAGTTTGATCAATGTTTGACACACTAAGGTTATCCTCACCGCTTGTAATATCTGCCTTAATGTTAAGTATTGGTTCATAAATACCATTCATTCTTTTCAATGTTACTTCCTGAATTAAATCCTCTATCATTTGAGTAGGATAAGCTCTACTAAGAAACATTTCCTTTAGGACCAAACATTCTTTATCAAATTTCTCATTAGTTGATATAATTCTTGCAGCCCTTACTAACTGGCCTTTCAAGACCGAACGTTTCTGATGTATAGGATGGGCGCTTGAAAAATGTAGAAATTTATTTGAATATGTTGGCTTCCTATACAATATGTCTTCATAACGCCTATCCACATTATTTTTTATCACCTCAACATCTAAAAAAACCATGACATTAGTGTGAAACGAATGGGACAATTCTAAGAATTCAGTTGTGTTATTCATCATATCGACCAATTCTATAGCTTTTCCTGATAGCCCTTCTATGATCAAAAAGATGTCATCAATAAATCTACCATAATATTTTACAACATCCTTAAACAACCCATTAGTAAAAATGTGTGTAATCTCCCAATGGGACAATACCATATTGGCATAACTAGAGCCACATGGTGAGCCCATTGTTACTCCTTCCCTCTGTTTGTAATATTGTTTATTAAACAATATATAATTGTAAGATAAAATGATATCTAACATCTCTTGAACCAAGGTTATTTCTGCTTGAGATGCATTTAGATGACCCATTCTAGCCACTACCCATTCGATCCCTGTTTGTTGAGGGATACAAGTGTACAAATCTTTGATATCCATTGTTACAAAGTTATTCTGTTCTACATAAGGAAGGTTGTTTAAACTAGCTAAAAATGCCCAACAGTCCTTCAAAATACATGACTCCTGTATTACATATTTTTTTAGAATAGAATCCACAAATTTCACACATGCATAAGTGGACGAGTTTCTACCATCCACTATAGGCCTAAATGATGGGTTCTGAAGGCTGTTATGTATTTTAGGTACTCCAAATATATACAGTGTTTGAGGGGCCAAAATCGTTAAATACTTAAATGTATGCAAATATATTCTTGCCTCTATGAACAACTCATCGAGAAAACTTTTTATAAACTGGTTGGCTTTGTTATATTCATTAAGTGAAGCTTTTACATAAGCATCACCTTCTAAAATATGTATAATGCGATTTTCATAGTCTGGTAAGTCCATAAACACCAGACCTCCACCTTTATCAGGATTCATGATCCTGATATTAGCGGTCATTAGACATTCAAGCTCATCCCTTTCCTCCTGATTTAAATTGTTAACACAGTTAAACCTACTCCTACTTAACTGCCTTAAATCCAATTCGCAAACCCTCTCAAACATATGAAGAGCGTTCTGTAAAGATGGATTATAAACACTAGCTACTCTGAACCCGGAATCATGTGGTGCCTGATTACCCAATAACATTTTCAGATTCAATTTTCTGACAAATAATTTCAAATCACAAATGGTTTCGGCTAAATCCATCTTACATGATGGCACAAAAGTTAAACCCTTAGATAGGGTATCTGCCATATGTTCTGAAACCTATATGATCATTACTTTGGATATTCAGAGCCTGATTGTCAGTCAATACATAAAATATACAAAATATACAAAATATACAAAATATATAAATACATATAGTTAGAATATAGTCAAAATACAGGTAAAAACACGAGTGAGTGTGTACATGTTTCATAAAAAATATATACATATTTTCACTACATTTTTTAATATATATATATATATATATATATATATATATATATATATATATATTATTTTTATATATATATATATATATATATATATATATTTGTTTTTATGTATATATCATATATATGTAGATATGTGTGTGTTATATATATATATATATATATATATATATATATATATATATATATATATATATGCACATATATGTGTGCATATATATATATATATATATATATATATATATATATATATATATATACATACATGTAAGCATGAATTTTATAAATGTTTGCTTATAAGTTTCTTTAATATATGAAATATTGTATGTTTATATACTTGTATAATTTTATACACACACATATATATATATATATATATATATATATATATATAGATATATTTTTTCATATTTTATAAATTAATTAATTATATTAGAAGTAGACAAGAAGGTGTATCCAATTTAGCACATTTTAGATGTAAAAGGGATTTGTAAAGTTGTTTTTTAAAATGGTTTAGTTTCAGGCTCTCATTGTAGGCTGTATGTGCCTTTAAAAGCAAAGGAATTTTCTATGAAATTGGCGCGTTTTTTAACAGGATGTATAAAAACCATTCTTTGAATTTTAAACTTGTTTAGTTTCTGAAGAAGTCCCGTATTTAAGCGGGACGAAAAACGTATTTTTATTTTTGAGCGTTTAAAACAAGTATTAAAAACCGGTGTTTTCACAAGTCCGGCCGTGTTTATTTCAACAATTTAAGTGTGCTGCTGAACTCTATTATATTTCCTGTTTGAATTTATTCAGATGTAACTATCTTTGCTTCTTTGTACAATCTTTTATACTTTCATTGTAATACAGTCTCTACTTTTAGGCTGAAACTGCAATTGGCCATATCCTGGTAAACAAATTAACATAAACAAACACATAAGTGATACCAATAAAAGGAAAAAAAATATTTTAGCCCTGGTCAATGTGAGCAACTACTGGGGAATGAGTGTTAATTCACTAGCGCAGTTGTTTGGTATTTCAGCACAGGTCATAGCTCCCTTATGACCCCTTAGCCAAAGTGTAGGTACGCTGGAAAACAAGGAGAGGCAGCATTGCCATAGCAGTACACTAGTCTGAATTCTGGATTTAGAAAAAAGCATATTCCAATACCTCACATTTGTAGGAAAATTGTCTTAATGGGCCCCTGAAGTTAGTACCTTTCTTGATTTCTGCAATGAAAGACGACAGTTCAGTCTGGCATAACAGTGGGTCAAATACTGAGTGTGGATCCTGCCCATGTTCTAACAGCATTAATCTGAATTGTAGAGAAAATGCAGTTAAAAGGTTGGGAAAGCGTATTCTGTCCCAGTACTGTAAATATGACCTGCCTTCTTTTTATGCAACTGTGATTCTGGATGACAATAGCAGTAACGTTCCGCAACTAATGGACTCACTTTCATTGGATGAATTAGGTTGTGGGTGTTCATTAAGCTGGCTGACAGACTGATTTAAGATAACATTATTTCAGCTATAATTGGAGTAACAGACACATGAATACAACAAACAGTACATAGCCTTTAGCAGTCAAGCCCTGTCATATTACTGTTGCATGGAATCCATGCAGTTCTGTACAGCACATGTATAATTAAGCTTGAAATATTCTCATATAAAATGTCATAAAACAATGTTTCAAAGCTGGACTTGGGTAATATAAACAGCCTATCAGCAAGCAAATGGCAAGGTAAAGGCAGTTTTGTTTATATTGGACAGAATAAGGTATCACAGAAATGCAAATGATCATACTGTTTATTGCTGTTGTTAAGATCTGCAATATGAAATCTTTGTCCAACTTCTGCAATTAATTTATATATGAGCTCCTGAACTGGCAGCTGATTGTTATATTGATGATATTGACTTTATAGAATGTAAAACAGAAAGGCATGTTTTAGAAGCTTAAGCCTGTCTTAATCTGATCGCTTACCATCTCATCCAAGTCTCAATCCCTTAAGAATACTTGGCTTGCGTGGAAAGTTAACCTATACATATGTTTAGCTGGACTTGGCTACACTTCGAATTTAATCACTATACCTCAAGCACTTAGGCATGTATATTGCATTTGTTATCTGAGAGCTTGATGTTTGCAGCTTTTATCTGTTTTTCTTTGGAATATACAGTCCCAGCACAGCATATGTCAGCCCTTGTCAGACTGGGCCTCAGCCAGAAAGCTTTTGGCTTAATGAACAGGAACATCTACTAAATATATGGTTCATTTGTGGTAGCTACCACATAAGCAGTCAACATTGAGCTCTGTAACTCTAGAAGTAAAAATGTGTCCATTTTAATCACACTCTATCTAGATGACCACTGCATTAAATTGACTTTGGATTGAAACTGTGGCAGTTTTGTAGGCTTTTTTATTCACATTATTGCCTGATATTTTGAAAAATATGCTAAATCTGCCAACAGACAACTGGATGCTTTATCATATTTGAGTACAGATAGCTTTTGGAGCTGTGAATGTACAAACTACACATCACATGATCTAGGAGTATTTAAAGGTTACCTGTGAGATGGATCTGTGCTATATGTTACTCAATGTCATCAGTTACTTTACTTTTTATTTACAAGCTTCCTTGTTCCATGTGTGGACTACAGCTGTGAAACTGGAGACTTATCTTTTTACCCAGCCTTATTACAGAGTTATGGAAGAAGAACTCTGCAGTCAGCCTACTTTCTAGAGTAATACGAGCTTTTATGGTCACTGAGGTATATTCTTATGGGTATGAATGAAAGTGATGCTGTGCATGATGTTTTTCTTGAGCTCAGTAAACTGGTCATGGTAGAAAAGGGTCTTTGATCTAGCCCATCTACCCAGTTACCAAATGGCAAATAAATAAATAAAACTGATGATGCCGATAATTAAATTTTGGGTCTAGATGTGTTAGCTTCCTAAGATCAAAATTCTTTTACCATTACATCACTACCCTGCTTCTTTTTTTCATTCTACTAAAGTCAAAGCTTTTTCTGGCATTTCACTTCTGCTGCTATACCATCTACTTCTTCTTATTAACAATGTGAAAATAAATCATAATATCCCCACTTTTAAGAAAGATAAAGTCTACAAATACTGTGAATAGCTACGTTCATTTTTATCCGAATATAATGCATTGTTACTGATTATGCAGAGCTTGTGGTTTCTTTTGACTTTTCTATAGACATTATATAGCTGAAGATAAACATTAATAATTTAATGTATTTGTTAAAATACATTTTAATAATTTAGTTTATGGAATCCGTCTTTAGATGTTGTGTGGATCAGGACAGACATTAATAATTTAACTTACTTGTCCTTGCTATTTTATTTGCAGCTGACTTTACTTGCATGTACTTAGGTGTTATCAGTGCTGATTTCTTGAAAGATTGTCTTACTATACTGACAGACACTTCTCATCCATAATTAATTCTGATATTTTTCTCCCAGTCTTCACTAATAACGGCATGACCATTTAAACTTACCCAATCAATAAACATAAGTAGATAAATAAACAGAACTGAATTAGATAGTGTTGCTCATGCAGGGTATATTATGTTTTTTATTTATTTTGTATAAGCAAAGGATAATGCATGTAATGATATAATTGATACAGATGGTATGGTGATGTGTGATAGCATATGGCTGCCTGCAAAAATTGCAAGGACAGGGATGTTAGTCCTTTGAATAGTGAAACAGAAAGTATGAATATGGGAAATATATTCTTGAAGTATACCCTTACTTCAAGTATATAACTATAATGTGGGTGTAAGGGAGGGTTCAAGGCAAACATGTTAAATGTGTAAGTGAGTTTTGGGAGTTTTCACAATTTATCTTTTGCAGTGCTGGTGCTCGAAGGACTGTGTCTTGAACTTGAGACAGGGAACAGTTCATTTAAAAATAAAGCAGCTCTTTTGCTGGTAAGGCTCTTCCTAATCATAAGGATAATCTAATGAAAGCTTTACTGGATGTAGACAAGTTCATTGATATTTTGTCTGCATTCATGTAGCTTAGGATTTTTTTTCACCGATCAATTATCAAGTTATTCATATCATATCTCTTTGTTTTACATTTGGCTGTATGACAGGTAATTTGCCATGTTAGTTTATTGCTACCACTTGGTTTCCATTTATATTCAATGACAGGAAGGTTGAATTTGTGCCAACAGGACAGACTGACAAGCACATGCTGAGATGTGCATTTTATAGAAGAGTTAGTCATTTGCATGTGGGCTACAAAATGTACATGGCCAGTTGCTGGGTCTTCTGTGGGATACCAATAGCGCAGAAGCATGGTAGAAATGAGAAAGAGAAGTAGAGAACGATGTGTAGCTAGGACCTTACAAAACCATACTGAAAAATAATTACACTATTAGAATAGTCATTATTAAAAGTATAGTAAAAATGGAGCTGAGTGTATCAATTCTTCTACAAATTATGTGTAAGACTAGTACCAGAAGGTTCCATTTGAAAGGACATCAAGGCCACTGACATGGTATAAAGCTAAAACTGGAGTGAGGACAATTACCATGAGATGTTAGATAATTATTGCAAAATATCTGCTAGAGTTAGTGAACAATCTTAACATCAAGTGCATTTTTGTATACAAGTACTAGATCTTTTCCAAAAGAATACAAATTAATACTTGATGTCAATTAAGAAAATATTTAGAAGAAAATATGTCTTACTTATGTTGGTAATATGCAGAAACAGAAAGGCAGGATACACGTGAGTTACTGTGTTAAGTATGTGTCCATATGCTGCCAGCCTTCATATGCTATCTTAAGTGTGGTACTGGCCTGGCCAGATCACTTTAATAAAACAGCCCAATGGTTAGCTGTATGGATTACATTTTGATATTTGCTTGTGCTGGTTAGATGGATTGCTTAGTAAGCTCGTTTCATCAAGCAGAGAGATGAAGTTATAAATAAGATTAAATTGTGATATATAGGTTATCTGTGGTGGAACCACTGAATCTGTCTCATGATATTGCAGAATGTTAGAAATAAGAACATGTGGCTCCTTCCTGCACATGCAGGATTACTTTGGATATAAACTTTACAACAGTTTGGTTGTCTCAAATATCTGCTGGTACATTGCTCCATAGTTTGGGTCCAATAATGGAAAAGGCATGGTTAGAAATAGAAAGTAACCAAGTTGGTCAATGTACAGTGTGTGTATTGTTTGACTGTGAATTCAGGGCATAGTGAGAAAGAGTATTGGTTACATCTGTGAAAAAGTGTATTTTCTTAGTAATGCTTAAACTTTATATACATTCAACCCCCCCCCCCCAGAAAGATAAGAGCTGTTGGATATGCTCCACTTAAAGAAATCCCAATCCCTCAGAGCCACACACTCCAGGGATCTAAACCTTTAATCACAATGAACAAAACATGCTGGTGGGATAGGTTCCTGACCCAGAGACTCCCCATACTCTGGAATAGACTGCCCATACATGTCAAGTAGAGTGCCTCCTTGGCCCTTTTGAAAAGGAACCTTGACAATTGGATGGGAGATAGGAAATTCACCCCAGGAATCATGTCAGCTGCCCTGCTAGACAGGGGTCTAAGGAATTAAATATTGTGAGAAGAAATATCCAGGGAATTGTTATGGCTAGGCTTGTATAGGCCCTAGGGCTGATAGCCTAGTACCAACCTATGAACTTATAAGAAAAAAAATCAGCTGCATCTTAGCAAGTGATAACTCACTGAAAGCACATACATAATTGAGAACACAGGAGATTAAACACTTGATAATCAATTTGATGATGTGAGGCTAGAGTGGATGTGTAACATATGCCTGCATAGCTAACTGGAGTTTTGTAAAGAATTATATGTCATTTGTATATCAAATTGATTTGTACAGGAGCTTGTGCTGAAAATATGTTTTGTAAAGTTTCTTGTGTTGAAAAATGTACTAATAGTGGGTCCTGCTGGACAGAAAAGAAATATACTTGCATGTCAGGCTGTATTTACCTGTTGAAATGAATATATTGTAACAGAGAAATCTGGAAGAGAAGAGGTTAATCTCAGTCTAGCTAACTTTGAAAAATAACCTGAAATTAAATCACTTAGTATAAGCCATAAAGATTGTATCTCACAGGTCTGAATGCAGCCAGAGTCAAAATGTCTATGAAAAAAGAATAGGAATCCTACTGTAGTGCCCTTTTTGGTGAGCTAATTGCTACCTTGGAAGGGTGGAAGTGTTGAAATGGTTTTATACCTTTCAGATGCTGTACCACATCTTGGCAAAACTCTCTGTATGTATATTGTGACACATATGTGCAAGATCCTGTCTCAGCTTCTAGTAAATGGGATAGTGTGGAAACCACAGAGTCAGGTAAACAGATGTGATATCATTCTGTACTCCAGCACTGAAATGATGCTTTAATACTAGATGAGACAGAAGTCTCAGGGCAGTCTGTCTGTGAAACATGACAAGAAAGACCACTCACCCACATCACCTTTCCTTGCTCTATTAAATATGTAGGCAACAGTAATTATTTAATCACATAGGATTTAGTGAGATTAGCTAAAAGTATTGTTTTTCTGCATCTGTTTGAGTCTTTTCATCTGTGTTATTTTTAAATTTACTGTGAATTGAAACTCTGGTGTTAATTGTAAATAGCTATTCATTATTTTCATGTTTTCTATTTTATTATTTATTAGTAAATATATCTATACCTTTCATTGTGGCTGGTCTTTTAGAAACTATTTTAAGCTTTGAGAGTAATTACATTTATTTGCTGGCACTGTAGGCTTCATGCTCCTGAATGTCTTGCTGTTTGGCCAGACATTACCATTTGTACAAGTATTATCTTTGCTGAGAGTAATTGGTACCCTGGTAAAAGCCTTAAAGTACCTGGCTGGTGGCAATGAATCTACCTTATAGTCTGAGTGGAGGTTACAGAGTGAATAAATCTGTGCCAGCCTTTCCCAGGTGTGTTTGTGTGTGTATGAAACTCAAATCTCAAAGAATATGTTTGTCAGCTACTTGAAACAGGGACACAAAGCACTTGTTTCTGCAGAGAAAAAGGTGAAGTCTTATTTGAGGCATGGAAGAGGAAGTCCAGCACCAGGACTGGGTGTGCTCCCTGTGTGCTGTTAAGTGCTTTGTGCAGAGAGCTGCATTTAAAAATACTGTGTGTATTCATTTCTGTTCTAAATGAAAGTCTCTCACTGGTCTCAGTGGTGAGGATAGAGGCTGCTTGATTACTGGCCCAGAGGAGGGATATCAGAACCAGTTATAAGAAGCAATTGATATATCAAATGGAACAGGTAACATTTGATATAAGGTTTCATACATAACCACCACATTAGAATTAAAAAATAAAATGGACTGAAATAAGGATAAACTATGTATAAGATCTTATAGCTATAAAAAGAAAACACATTTGAGGGGTCTTAGGGATAAGAAATTAAAATGGAAATATGACATGGGCTAACTTACATAAGAAGGGAAAGGATAAGAGCTGCATGGTTGAGGTATTGTATAGAATTGTGTACACTTATATAAGGTGTAGAAGGCCCAACTTTTCTTGTTTTGGAAACCATTAGAATAGAGGAGGATGAATTGATAAATACAGCTAGAGAACATTAACATGTATGCAAGAGTTTTTTATTAGAGGATTAGGTAAGGAAAGGTATGCTATACTCTAAATTAAACTGACAGATTCCTTTGCTAATGGCTGCCATGTATTTCAGAGTGATGAATATACTGAGATATGCTGACAGGTATTTATAGCTTTATATTAATTTTAGATTTAAGCATGGTGAAAATGTTAAGCACAGTTAGTGAGAGGTACAGTGTGATTCCTAAGTATCTGAAAAAGGTGATTGGTTCATTTGGGAGCTACAGAGAGAGAGAGAGGGAGAGAAAGGGCAGATTAAGTTTGCTATGGACTTTTGTCTTGCAGAGCTTTTAAGAATGTTGTCGTAATTTTGGTGCAGTTAAGCATTGCTGTTTTTCCTGCTAATGCTAGATGTGGAATTGCAGAAGAAAAATACAGTGATGACATATAGAATGTTGACAATTTTTTGTATGGGGAGAGATTATAAAGAGTCAGTGAGAGAGAGAGAGAGACAATAGGAGAAGTCCTACTACAGACTCTTGGGAGACTGGTGTGAAGTAGGGCATATTGTGGATAGATCGGGTCATATATTGTTATGTCTGAGTGGAATCCATTGGATAGGTAGTTGATGAACTAGGAAATTGTCAATGTACCCAAACTGAAGTAGTATAGACGGTTTAGGAGGAAAGAGTGACTGGCAGTATAAAAGCCTTTGATAAGTCCACAAAAAGACCACAAGTAAGAAAGCCCCCATTAGCAGAAGGAAGTAAAGAGTCTGTAAGGGAATGAAGGGCTGTTAATGTGCTTCTACTTGCTGAGTTCATGTTGCTAAGAAGAGGATACATTTGTATATATAATGAGTTATTTATAGACTGCTTTCACAGGCAGCTTACCTAGATGAATGGCTGAAAGCAATATGATTGCTCAATTTCTTTCATTTAGAACAGTGAAATTTAATTTTATCCCACTGCACAAAAAGCATCCACCAGTCAGTCAACCATCTTCGTTCAGCACTCACTAGTACCTCCTAGCTGTTGAAAAAGTAAAACAGATTTGTACTGCATTCGTTTAACATGATTTTAGAAAGAACAATTTGGTGTATGTCTTCAGAACAGTTTTCCATATTATTTCTTGAGATGTTCTGTCTTCCAAACCTAGTAGCTCCTGTTTTCTCATTAAACCTTGATCACATCATGAGTTCTGTAGTTGAAAGGAGTGCTGTCTGTTTACTATAGTAGTATTAGTGTATACTGTTACTGTATCTGATGTTTTGAATGAAAATGTTAGCAAGGCAGAGCTTGCTTATGTGGTAAAACATGTTCTCTCACTGAAAACTAGGCCACCACATTTTTCTTATCGCTATCAGGCTGATACATCCATGTCACCTGTGCACTTTCACCACCTTAGCATTTCATCTTATGTCTAATAAGAAAAGCAGCAATGTACTGTGTTGTGTAGGCTATGCTGCATGAGATTTATTCTCCACAGCAGTGGACATCACTTTCCTGATCAGAATGGTGTCAGTAGTTGCTGCTGTTTTTGAGCCGGCTAATACAGCAGAAGGTAGGGGTCCAACAAAAAGAAGGATTCATATTTCAACTCTGAAAAAAAAAGTGAAAGCTTGAATGGAACCATCTCTAGCAGCATGTGTAGTATTTTACAAGGAAAATGTACTTTAGATCTGAGGCTGACAAAGAGAAGGAAGTTCATAATTTGAGTCTGCTAAGCAAAACTCAAGTAAGTTTAGCAATTCACACTTAAAAGGAAAGTGATGAAACATGCATTTTATATATTGCATGTCTCAAAATATGCTGATGCATCCTAAGATGTGACCGATCTTTTCTGATTTTCTGTGAACATTAAATATTATTTTTAGGGAAATGAAACAGTAAAAGTACTAGAATGAGGTTATGTCAGTTTTATGCTAATTAGTTCTGTTTTGATTTTAAACTGATTTGTTGACTGATGTCAGCACTATCTTCTGCATAACACTGAAGGGATTGTAAGTTTATTGTGGAACATTGTGTATATGATAAATAACAGCTAGCCCAGTGGTCAAGACATACATCAGTCATGCAGAACTTCATTTGTAATTAGTATGACTATAGGCACAGAGCAATCTTAGAACACCCTGCTACTGTCCCGCACACAGCACTACCTGTCAGAGATGCAGTATGTTGCAGCACATGCACTCTCAACACAAACCTACATAGGAGCCCTACTCACTTGGAAAGGATTTAAACATATGGCAACCAAATACCTAACAGCCCATAAGCTGTTAATTCTTAACTGAAAAGCATACTCACACTTGATGATATATTGCAATAATTCCTTACTTTTAGTCAATTGAGGGGTAATTTACAGATTTTGGGACAACTCTTCCCCCTCTTTGGTAGAGCCTCTTCCTTGTTGTTCTTTTTGTTTATACACCCATTTAGTATAAGACTTACTGTACTCTCCTTTTATGTTATTAGGCAACTAGCACTTTTGTAAATAGTTGTTCTTTTTCTTTTGTTATTATTGTTTTGATTGTCTATATTCATTGTTTATTGATGTTGTTTTGTTGTCTCTTTTATCTTTAAAATATTAATAAAGATTTTTGAAAAAAAAATGCATGGAACTGCTAAAGAATCAAACAGCAAGTTACTGTACAGCACATAATTTTCATGAGTTGCATACATGATTTAAGAGTTTAAGGGTAGGTCACACATTGTACTATTTCTTTCTGCTATATTGATGGAAGATATATATTTATATCATATGGAGGGGGCATATTGCATCTGCTTTCCAAAGGAAATGTAGATGGATGCATGCTGATAACAGGATCCCATTAGTACAAAGTAGGAATGGAGACAGGGAGACCCCTCCTCCTGTGACTACAGGACTTGAAAAGAAAAATAAACTACTGGTTAAATACAAACTACCTACTGATGTGATGTATCATATCTCAGTGCCACTCTAATTAGTGACGTTTTCCAGCAGAAACAGGAGAGATTTATAGCCTGCAGTCAACACATTACTACCATGCAGCATTTTGAACAAATCTGAACCCTAACTTGCAAGCATACCTGGGATCTGAACCCTGATTTACAGGCATACCCGGGACTGCTGCATTAGATATACACACAGTTCTTACCAATTTTAGTTTTTCAGACCAATTTAAAGTTAAATTCATGCACTTATGTAAGTTACAATCTGCTATAATGGTCTGCAGTTGAAGAAAATATGATTAAACAATTAATTAAAGAATATAGTAAACTAAACACTGCCTACCCAAAGCATGTGCTCAGACAGAATTATCAATAATATTACCAAGATATTTAAATTCCCACTGCCCAGCACAATGAAACCAGTTGGTAGCCGTATTTAAAAATATGAGGGCTATGCCTCTGTAATACTCTGTTATGACCATACATGTATATTCTGTGTCCACCATTGTCATATTGACAATCCAAATGCATCCATGAAAAATGATACTGCAGCATTTCCCACCATGATGTATTAGACTGATTTGTACTGTGAGATATAACCCTTCTGATATCCTTTCAGCTAGTTGATGAATAAAACATTTGGATCATGTATATTTATTCACAATGCCTTAGTCAGTGAGCTTGGTTGTAAACTTTAGTAGTTAGTTGTGTGCACTGTATCTTGACACACGCAAGTTGCCAGTCTCCGAATTAATAACTAGGTAGATTATGGATTTCAGTTTGTAAATGTCATATGTGACGTCATGGTAAAAATACTGCAGAGAAAGACAATCTCAAATTCCAAGAACTACAGATGTAAGAATATAAATCCTGGTAATGAAGGTTGCTTTTCAATACTGCACGTGTGACATCCTGCCAGTATCAAATGTATTAACTAAAATGAAAAAAAGTGATGGTGTTAATATTATTATTAATGGTTTTAACTTTATTTTTTTACCAGCCCTTGGATCTAAATGAAAAATAAAAAATTGTCTTGTTTTACTAGTCACTGAAATGCTTCTTCACTCATATTCTGCAGCAATTTAGGATGCAGTTGTTAAAAACAAAGTGTCTGCACTGAGTAATGCAGGACTCATGAGATTAATATCCTAGAGATAGACTAAGATTCCTTATCAGAAGCTGTAAATTAAAAGGAAAAAAAAATTGCTGATGAAAGTAGCTGTCAAATTAGCAGGTCTGGAAGTTGTAGCAGTTATGGTTAGAAGCTGCTCAAGTTCGCACTGCTGTGACCCAACACCATCCATCTTTCTCAGTTTACATTTTAATTGGCTTGTAGTTAAGTTTTTTTTTAAGTATGGCATGTCTGCTGACATACACCATAATATTATATGAATTATTTATGGAGGTTGTTCAGGTCTGGATGAGACTTTGCAGAAGTGATGTAAAAAAGCAAACAGAAAATGGTAGCAGATTGCTTGCTGGGTGTTAAATGCTGCTTCCTGAGTTCCACACATAATTTCAGATTTTAAGGGTGGGTCACATATTGTACTTCCCTCTCTCTGACAAGCAGAGTGCCCAATTAAAATGAACATGGCTCAGCTGTCCCATAGGAGTCCTTGAAATATATTCTGAGGATGTGAACCTAAGATAATGAGGGCACATTAGCAATGGGGCCTGGTGTATTGTTCTCCAGTGAGATTAACCTGTCCATGTATAAGACAGGCAATAGTTCTTCCCAAATCAAAAAAACATCTTTTAATTGCAGTCAACTGAGCTGCAGACCTTGGCTGCCACTTCAGCTTACTACAGCTAAGGTTTTAGGCATCTGCTTTGCAAAAACACTTCATAAGTGTAATAGAGGTCTTTTGTGTGCCCTTGACACCATGTTGCAGGCTATATAAATTATATATATATATATATATATATATATATATATGTTTTGTAAACAAATGTAGATTTGCATAAGAAATTGTTTATTTAATTTGCATCATTTTAGAATTAAATTTTTGTGTAACGTGGCGAATTTCTGAATCAACAAATGTGCTTACATACAACACAGTGGACAGGCTGATGTTTGTATTATCTCTTGCTGCATTTTTTTTGAACATTTCTTTATCCTTTCTGTAGCTTGTTTTGTAATAAAAGTTTACAGTACAATAACCAAGTCCAGCTGGCTTGTTTCAAATATTTCGT
>NC_056747.1:555871274-555948774 GCF_019279795.1 Protopterus annectens
TCTAATATGATGCTACATGGTGAAGAGCTGTCACTCTGGATAAGGCTGTTTGTACACATGTTCCCACCTGGGAACAGGAACATCAATGAATGGAAAATAGGGCATTCATTGTAATGAATTAGTTGAGAGGCCATGACGATCAAAGGAAAAAAAAAGAAATGGAGACGCAGGAGTATTTTTACACTCCAGCAAGCTGTTGTCTGTGATTTTATATCAAGACGTCTGAGGACTTCCCATCTAGTGGAAGTAGGAGGTAGCCTACTCTATACAAGTTGAGAAACACACCAACGAGCTCTGAGTATAATTGCTTTATTGGACAGAAGGCTTATTAGTCATTTTACCTTATTTTTAGTGCCTGTATAAATTCGGCACTATTGAGCAGCTCTTGGCTCATTTTCACAAAACAAAGTACTTATACTGAAGAATCATACTTTTATAATCTGTTTGAAGTGCACTGCTATTGATATCTTTGTTTACTTATTGCCTACCCTTGTGCCTTTCTTTTTGTTTACATTTGTCTGTGGTAACATTGCACTTGGAAAATTCTTTTACTGTGTTTTTACATTTGGAGGACTGGGATTATTCATCTCATAGTAGTAGGTTTTTACCTGGTCTGCCTGAGTAGGGGAACACACAGAAGAGCTCTAAGTGTAGCTGGTTTTCATGTCAACTGGCAATACTGATAAATTTAGTAGTTTATAGCCTTGTCGGTCTCCAACCACACCCCCTCCCTAAAAACAAGCAGATTTAATAGCCTTCTGTTAACTCCTGTATGCCACACCCTTGTAGCTCACCAAATATGAAATTAACATAGATATGCAATTTCCTAACTTCTCTGCAGCCAGCCTAGTGGATATGGGCATTCTGAGACAATGTATCAATTGTTTCATGTTTACTGATAACCAATTAATCCTTAAAGTAGCAGCAATAGTATGCATGGAGAGTTCATACATAATGTCACTGAAGGCCAAACTTTCCAATACAAGCACACATTAGATTGTAAAAATCACTCACATAACACATATATAGACCAACCTATGTTGAGGCACTAAAACGCAATCTTCCCAAACAACAAAGGCCTCCTAGACCACCCATTGGCAAACATTAATCTCAGCAAACCCAAAAGCACTCAACCAGTACAACACCTTACACATACAGCCACACTCAGTAGATCCCCAAATACAAAGTGCATTAGGCAACCCAACACACTTCCCAGGACTCTTAGTCATATGGGACTCCATTGTAATACTGATACCCTTCTTACCAGACTGAACAAGGAGAAGGTAACAGTTAGTTTCCTATCAGAAGGCAGGAGCTGCCACATTATGCACAGGGTCAAGTCACTGCACCACAGGTACCAGAATGATTCCATCATAATGCATTTAGATGTGCATGACCCGATAAGTACTTCCCTATACAAAATGATGAGAGACATTATAGCTCTATGTGCCTCATCTTATTCTAACCCTAGTATTGAGCAGAATACCTTCACCAGTGATAATACCATAAAATGAACAAAAGATGATTGATTATAACAATTGACTGAGTTTCTTGTGGATTTCTAAGGGGATTCAGGTTTTGTCAGCATTAGAAGACATAGTTAGCAGGTCACATTGTTTTGCCAAGGATGGTCTGCACCTGACCCCTCTAGACTTTCAGATGCTGACTAAAATTTTATCCTCCCCATAGACCCTTTAGCCTTTTTAGGCAATGCCAGGTTGACAAACCTATGGACATATAACAATCAACTCAACTGAACCTCAAGGTGTTACTGCTTAATGCCAGGAGCCTAAACAAAAAGCTACACTCCCTCCAAGCCCTCCTCACCCTGGAGAATACAGACATCTGTGCAGTTACCGAGGCTTGATTTAAAACTGCAGACAGTACACTGGCAGTGCAAGGTTTCACGGCCTTCCACATTTTTAGAACAGTGGCTACACAGACAGGGAATAAGATGTAGGGGTGTCAGTATACATCACAAAAAAGCATATCTCCAGGTTGGTTAAACAGGATGGCAAGTTGGAGTTTCCCCACGTGCAGGTCACCATAGATAAAATCTTGTACTATATACTAGCAAGCTGTAGATCATCCTATATGTCCCACAAAATTCATAGTGCATACTTAGACCTACTGGAGACACTCACCATCCAACCTAATACCTAAAGTTATGGGGAGACTTTAATTACCCTTCTGTCAACTGGGAATCCTACACAGACTCAAAATTTGCAGGCACAGAGATTCATGGACTTCATAAATAGAAACACCCTTGACCGGTTAGTGCATACACCCACTAGAAGTTAAAAAATACTGGACCTCATACTCAAAAATATAGAAGAACACTACACCTGCTCAATTTCACATCCTCCTTGGTAAGGACCAACCATACAGCTGTATCCTTTGAAATCAAAATCACATTAGTAACCCCAGTAAACACAGTAACTGTTAGACACTACTCCAAGGCAAACTACCTTTTATTAAGTGATTGAATGTCAAACTTTATTACCCCTCCAGACCCAGAGAACACATCAGCCTATGCAGAATTGTTCACAGAAACTCTGTACAAACATGTCACTGGCTACATACGAGGCTGCTGCACCTAACAGAAGTATAGCCAAAACTAACTCCAAAAATAGATTACCCTGGTGGCATCCCAGACTACACAACAAAAGGAAAAAAATAATATAGGTAGTTATCTGTGCTACCTGCTGTGACAATGTAGGGTATTGCTGGCTATGCCAGGAAAAGTGAGGCAGTGGATATGTAACATATGCCAGCACAGCTGGCTGGACTTTAGTAAAGAATTGGATGTCATTTGTATATTGAGCTGATTTGTACAGATACGTGTGTTGAAAAATCTATTTGTGAAGCTGCTTGTGTTGGAATTGTATCAATAGTGTGCCCTGCAGGGCATAAAAGAAATGTACATGCATTATTGTAACTGTTTAAATGTATATATTGTAACAGAGGATACTGGAAGAGAAGAGGTTAATCTCAATCCACCTGACTTTGAGAAATAGTAAGGAAATTAAATTACCAGGCCTGGGCCATAAAGATGTTGTCTTACAGTTTTGAATGAAGCCCTGGGTGCAATTTCTGTAAGAAGCATGGTTTGTTAGTCTCTGTAGGAGGAGTAGATGTTTGTAATTTTTATGACTTCCAGAAGCTGCACCAGACCTGAGTAAAACTCTTGTGCGTGTATTATTGACATGTAGGTGCTAAATCCTGGCAGTTTCTAGCAAAGGGGGTTGCATGGGAACCATAAGTCAGATGACCAGATGTATGTGATGATATTCTGTACAGAAATAATGTTTTAATACTAGAGGAAACTGAAGTCTCAAGGCAGTCTGTTCTTGTAACCTGACAAAGAAGGATGTCTCATCTTCTTCATCTTGCCTTGCTCCAGTAAGTGACCAGGGAATAGTATTCTTTAGATCAGTCTGGAAAACATAGTGAGATTAGTTAAGTATTGTTTTTCTGTAACTGTGTAAACCTGTCTACTTGTATTATGTCTAATATTTCCTGTGAATGAAACTCTGCTGTTTACTATAAATAGATATTTCATATTTCCATGTTCTTTTATTATTTATTATTAAATATATTTAAACTTTTCATTGTGGCTGGTTCCTTTAGAGAATATTTTAACTTTTGAGAGTAGTTACATCTATTGGTGACACTGTGGCTGCTCATGAAGCCTGGCTGTTTGCACAACATTACCATTTGTATTAATATTAATTTCAGTCAATATAACTGGGTACCCTTGCAAGAGCCTTATGTAGCTGGCTTTGTAGTGTCTGGTGGCATGGATAACTACATTATAGTCTGGACAGAAGGGGGCACAGTGGGTAAATCTGTGCCAGCTTTTCCCAGGTATGAGTGAAAATCAAATCTTACAGTGTGTTTGAGTCAGCTACTTGGAGCAGGGACACGAAACACTGGTTTCACAGAGAAGGTACAGGAAGACTTGACTTGGACACTTGGTTGAAGTCTCAACCCTGTACCAGTGGGGAGTATTATTGGGGACCTGGAGGGAGACAGATAGAGAAATCTGCACCTGGGACTGAGTGTATTCCCTGTGTGCACTTAAGGAAATTGAGCTTAATGCAGAGAGGTCTGGATCTGGGAATACTGAATGTATCCATTTGTATTCCAAGTGAATGTCCCTGTTAACTGTCAGTGGTGAAGATTCAGACTCCTTGATTACTGGCCTGCCCAGAGTAGTGGCATCACATATTAGTGAGCAGTGGTGTGGATATTAATTGAACTTCTGTAGGCTGTAGGTAGTTGTCACTAAAGGAGTGTCCTCTAAGCAGCCACAAGGTAAACATTCAGAGTTTCATTTCACAGCAGTTTATGTACTTTTTCATTAGTTTAGTTTAGTCAGGGAAAGCAGACAAAGATGTCAGCAGAGGATTATGGCAGGCTGACAAAGAACCAGTTTGCCAAGGTGTTCAATTCAAAAGGACTGGTGTATGCCAGCTGACTAAATAGGAAATTATTTCAACCTTAATTATACCACAGACCAGCAACCAGGAGGGTAACCAGTCTGGTAATGGTGATTTGCAGTCCACAGAAACAGGACAGTTCACCTTTTCCTCAGAATACTTAAAATCCCATCTGGAGTTAGAGACTTGAACTGGAGGCCAAATGTTTGGAACTAGAATCAGCACAGGGACTGCAGCATTTGGTGGCTGAAGGAAATGAGAAACTGTGGTGTTTGGTCACCAAAGATAATGAGAGACTGCAGCGTTTAGAGGCCGAAGAAAAGGAGAAGCAGCATCAAAATGACAGGGAGATGCTGACTGTTTGCCATAGTTGTGGATGTAACAGGGAAGGGAATAACCAAACCCCAGAAGGAATAAAGGTCAGTACATTTTTTCAACAATTTACAGACGGTGATCATTTTGATACTTTTTCAAATACATGAATAAAACTATGTAAACAATATAATGCTGACCGAGAGCTCTGGATATGGTTTCTGACCCCTTACTCCATGGTAAAGCTGTAACTGCTGTTCTAAATTGTCTGATATTCATTGTTTAAACTATGAAAAAAGTAAAGAAATGTTTACTTGAATGTTTTAAATTAACACCTGAAGCTTAGAGAAAAAAAGTTTCATGAGCATAGACACAAGGCAAATGAATGTGTGTATGATTATATTGCTGCGTTAAGCACTTATTTTCATAGATTGGTGAGTGAGTGTCAGGTCACCACTTTTGAAGGGCCAGCAGAACTTTATGTTAGGAAACAAGCCCTTAGCACTTTGCCTGAGGGCATGTGAATCTGGTTGGCAGACCTAGAATGCAACTCTGCAAATGACCTGGGGAAAAAAAGGAGGATCTCTACTTAGGCAGAGCATTGCTGCACAGGAAAGGGATACCCAGTGCTGCACATGGATATAACGGAACCCATGGTGGGCAGCCTAAACCACCCCAACAAAGTCACCAGTAAAAGGGGAAGCCACTAGTTCAGGTGCATGTCCAAGATGAAGGGTTATGTCTTTTAAATGTAACCAGTGAGGCCATGTATCATATAGATGTCCACAGAGGTAAGGTGGGGAACAAAAGGTGGTGGAGCCAGCAAATGGGAAAACAGTATGCTAGTGGTAAGTTGTCTGGACACAACAGGGGTACTAAACTATCAAAATAGAGTCTTATTTTAGTGGTTGGAAACAGGCCAGTGCTAAGAGAGAAACAGCCTCCCACATAACCATTGTGAATCCTGCAGTGGTTAAAGAGGAACAGTACTTGCTTGGGCAGTACACTCCAGTCAGTGCTTTAGGAGGAACCCCATTCCAAATGCCTTTTGGCAGGGTTCACTTTGACTGGGAAGGTGGACAAGGAAACAAGCAAGTAGATGTGTTTGAGGATATCCCTGCAGATGTCCTGATAGGGAATGGTTTTGATAATGCAGTACCTGATGTGCATGCAGTTACATGCATTCAAGCTTGGAGACATGTAGTCTAGTAGCCTGGATGAGACCCAGAAAGACACCACACCAGAAGCTAGGGCTGGTGATGTGGGTATTTCAGGGAGGGAGCTACCCTGTAGCAGTGAGCCTGAAGGTGAGCCACAGCTGCTGTTAGGAACTGATGTTCCCTTGGACAGGGTGACTGCAAGGGCAGAGGTGAGTGGTAGTACCCAGACTGACAGTGATGCACCACCATTAGAGGACAGCAGACTTCCTGTGGAAGGGGAACTGGGAAGGGTTACAAAGAGAGAGTTGAGACAGGCTTAGCTCTCAGACCCTATATTACATGGATTGAGGGAGGTAGCTAAGGAGGTACCTGATTTTCAAGGAATGGGGGAATCTGTATACTGGAACAAAGGGTTACTGTATTGAGAGTGGACACCTAAGGGAGGGCTAGAGGGTGAGGTAACACAGCAGTTGGTAGTGCCTAGAGCATACCATCTGGCACTTCTAGCCACAGCCCATGACATTCCTTTTGGGGGTCATATGGGCATAAACCATACCAAGAGATGTATTATGCAGAACTTTTATTGGCCTGAGCTCAGCAAAGCATGTAACATGGAACTGCAGGACCTGTGAGCAGTGAAAAAAATATATAGGCAAAGCAGGAGACAAGGTCAAAGCTCCTTTGATGCCTTTGCCTGTGATTGAGAAGCCATTTGAGAGGGTAGCTATGAATATTGTGGGTCCTCTGATTACCCCATGTTCCACAGACAAGACGTATATCTTGGTGTTAGTAGATTGTGCTGTTAGAAACCCTGAGGTGGTGGCTCTGTCCTCCACTGAGGAGGGAAGGTGGCAAATGCTTTGCTAGAGAGCTTCAGCAGGGTAGGTTTCCCAAGAGAAATACTGACTCACAGAGGTGCCAATTTCATGTCAGACCTGCTGGCTTATCTGTGAAAGCATTGTGAGGTGAAGCAGCTAAAGACCACCCCTACCATCCCTAGACTAATGGTCTTGTGAAGAGGTTAAACTCTGCACTAAAGACCATGCTACAGGCATTTACAGACTAGTTTAAGTGAGAGTGAGACAAATAGTTGCCCCATCTGCTGTTTGTATACAGAGAGGTACCTCAGAAATCTACAGATTCTCACCCTTTGAGTTGCTGTATGGGCATAGGGTGAAGAGGCCTTTAGATTTGATTTGTGATGAGTGGGAGGGTGTGTGTGAATGAATCCCACAAGGAGTCTGTTGTGTCATAATTCCTAAATCTGAGGGCAAGGCTTAGTGAGCTCATATGCTTGGCCCAGGAGGACCTGGCAGGAGCCCAGCAACAGAAAAAGGTCTGGTATGACAGGAATGCTCTAGCCCAAGAGTAAGCTCTGGGACAGCAGCTGATGGTTCTCATTCCTGTCAGACACAATGAGCTGCAAGCAGCTTGGGAGGGACCCTTCAAAGTGATAAAGAAGGACAGTGATATTAACTACATGGTAGAACTGCTAGGCAGAATGCAAGGGCAAAAATTGTACCATGTTAACATGATGAAGCCTTACCATGATAAGGAGGCCCTTGTGCTGAGTATTTGCAGTGGATGGTAGGAGGAGCTAAAGGGGATCTGGTGATTGACCTCCTTAGTGAAGCCAGGACTGAAACCTCAGTGGAAGGGGTAGCAATCTCCCAGTGGCTATTCCCTACACAAAGTTTGAGAAATCTGAGCAGTGTTACAGGAGTTTGGGGACATATTCACTGAGAAACCTGGGTGCACCCACCTGGTAGAGCACCATATGGCTACAGGACTCCAAAGGCCTATCAAGCAGGCTCCTTACAGGGTGCCTGAGAGAGTCAGACAGACTCTGAGGGATGAAATACAGGAAATGTTGGAACTGGGGGTAATACAGGAGTCCAGCAGCCCCTTGGCCTCCCCAGTGGTGCTGGCACTAAAGAAAGATGGCAACACCAGGTTCTGTGTGGACTACAGGAAACAAAACAGTCACACACAGTCAGATGCTTACTCCATGCCTAGGACAGATGAAGTTTCAGAGCAGCTGGGTGGGACTAAGTATCTGACAACTATTGATCTGACCAAGGGCTACTGGCAGGTGTCTTTGACTCCCACCACTAGAAAGAGATCAGACTTTGTGACTCCTTTCAGCTTATACAAGTTCACAAAATGCCCTTTGGAATGAAAAATGCCCCAGCAACCTTCCAGGGGCTGATAGATTGTCTCCTAACAGGAGCAGGAAATGATGCTCTTGCTTACCTGGATGATATTGCTATTTACAGCCATTCCTGGCCTGAACACCTTCAGCATATCAGGGAGGTCCTGGGTAGACTACAAAGGGCAGGGTTGATCATTAAGCCCAGTAAGTGTCAGGTGGGTATGGCAGAGGTCTCCTACCTGGGACATAGAGTGGGGCATGGCAAGAACCTGCCAAAGTGGAAGCCATGCAGGCTTGGCCTGCCCCAGTTACCAAAAAACAGGTTGAGGGTATTCTTGGGGGACAGTGGGGTACTATAGAAAGTTTGTTCCCATTTATAGTACAATAACTGCTTTGCTCATAGAACTGATGAGGAAAAAGAGGGCAGATGGGATAGTGTGGCCCCAGCCTGTGAGCAGGCATTCCAAAAGCTTAAAGGGGCATTGGGAGCCCCCCCCCCCATGTTAGCCAGTCCAGATTACAGCAAAGAATTTTTTGTGCAGGTGGATGTTTCAAGCCATGGGATGTAGGTTATACTCAGCCAGGTTTCCTCAACAGGAACCCAGTGGTATATTTCAGATGTAGACTCCAACCTAGGGAAGAATGTTATATAGCTGTAGAAGAGCAATGTTTAGCCATAGTATGGGCAGTGCAGAAACTTCAACCCTATCTGTATGGAAGGAAATTCACTGTAATTACAGACCACAATCCATTTACATGGATACATTGAGCCAGCCAACAAAATGGGAAGTTGTTAAGGTGAAGCCTATGGTTGCGGGTATATGATATAACAGTGCGGCGGTTTACTTTCATATGTGCGTTCTGCACATGGGCCAATGACAGATGTTCGAAAGGACATTTGCAAAATTCCCAAACGTCAAATGAACAATGCTTCGAATGTGCAATGAGTGAATGCACAGTGACATTCGCTCATTGCAGATTCGGCATTTTGGGTGCGGATTGCACTATAGTGAGGATCGGAAAATGGACCCTTTCCCCACTGTAGTGTGATCTCAGAATTAGTATATTAAAGTGGGGGGGGTGGGGGGCACAGCGTGGGCTTGCCCCCTTGCATTATACTTCGTATTCAACTTTTTTGTTCAAAAATCAGCGAATCTGCTTTTCAATTTGCTGATTTTCGAACATCAGAAACTCTCGCTGTTTTGTGTTTCCTGCTTTGGATTCACTCGTATGAGCAATCGCACATGTGATTTTCAGTTATGTAAAGGTAAACCCAGTGCAGCACCATAGTAGGGTTAGCAATGCCAATGCAGATGGGCTCTCAAGACAGGGTATGGGTTAATGTATTTCCAGATAGGTTTTTTTTTTTACTCTCAAGTAACGTTTCTCAAGGGTCACTTAAAAAAATAGCTTGAGTCTTCAAAGGGGGGAGAGATGTGATGATGTGGGATGTTGCCAACTATGCCAGGAGGTGTGGCAGTGAGCATGTAACATATGCCAGTGCAGCTGGCTGGAATTTAGTAAAGAACTGTATGCTATTTGCATATCGAGCTGATTTCTATGGAGGCTTGTGTTGAAAAATGTATTTGTGAAGCTGCTTGTATTGGAAGTTTATCAACAGTGGGCCCTGTTGAGCAGAAAAGAAATGTACATGCGTTATTGTAACTGTTTTACTCATTACGTCTGAGTTACCCCTCCAGGTACATCTGCAGTTAACTCCTACTGATGCCTCTAGGCGTCAAAGATTGCTTGTTCATGTTTGCTTCAATACTTCCAAAACCATGCTATGGACAAGGTTTTAAAATATTTCATCTTAAAACTTACACAGTAGCAAACTCAACTGCATTAATGTTTGACCTCTGTCTAATGCAGATAGAGAGATATTAACTGTTGTTTTTATGATATTAATTTATATAGATATAATTTTCAAATTTTTCTAAATATCTCAACAACCAAGTAGCACAGTCAAAACTCCTTAGCCTCATATGAAAGCTATTGACTAGATGACTATAATGCTGCTGACAGTATGTGTGTACCTCAAGTGGTTGCTGAGCTATTATAAGTTGTTTGCAAAATATTACAAACATAATAGTTACTGTTTTTACTGTAACTTATGAAATTCAGTTTAAGACGTAGAGCGTAAAGAATACTGCCACTGTAAAAATAGTTTATGCTGAAGGGTTTGCCATTTCTACTTCTTTCATAACCCCTATGGTTCCAGATATAAGAATATTTGTTTGAAATGTGAGGACATAATTTTATTCTGTCAAAATTTTTAGGATCCGCCCATTGGAAGTTACAGTACAAACTTCTTGCGCTCCAATGGAGTAAATGAGTTAACTGTATATATTTTAACAGAGGATTCAGGAAGAGAAGAGGTTAATCTCAATCCACCTGACTTTGAGAAAGAGTAAGAAAATTAAATTACTGGGCCTAGTCCATAAAGATGTTATCTCACCATTTTGAATGAAGCCAGAGACACAGTGTCTGTAAGAAGCATGGTTTGTTGGCTTCGGTAGGAGGAGTAGAAATGTATAATTGTTTTATGACTTCCAGAAGCTGCATCAGACCTGAGCAAAGCTCTTGTGTGTGTATTATTGACAGATATGTGCTAAATCCTAGCAGTTTCTAGCAATGGGGGGAGTGGGGTGCATGGGAACCAGAAGTCAAATGACAAGATGTATGTGATGTCATTCTGTACAGAAATAATGTTTTAATGCTAGAGGAGACTGAAGTCTCAAGGCAGTCTGTTCTTGTAACCTGACAAAGAAAGATCTCTCATGTACTTCATCTTGCCTTGCTCCAATAAAATACCAGGGAATAGTATTCTTTAGATCAGTCAGGTGTGTGTGCATCAGCTACTTGAAGCAGGGACATGAAGCACTGTTTTCACAGAGAGGGTACTGGTGGAATGGCTTGGACACTCGGCTGAGGTGTCAACCCTATAGCTGTACCAGCAGGGTGTATTATGGGGGACCTCGAGGGATACAGATAGAGAAATCCAGACCTCAGAATGAGTGTGTTCCCTGTGTGCTCTTAAGGGAAATTGTGCTTGATGCAGAGAGGTCTGCATCTGGAAATACTGAGTGTATCCATTTGTATTCCAAGTGAATGTCCCTCTCAAGTGTCAGTGGTGGGGATTCAGGCTCCTTGATTACTGGCCCACAGTGGGGATGTCACATCTGAATCCTATGTCCATTAAGGAACTGATATATATATAAGATCTGATCTTAGTAAGGCTTCAACAGGAACATAGTGGTCTCAGAAATATGGTTCCACATGTCATTTAACACAATGCTGTGTGTTCTCAAGCCTCACATCAAGACCATGGTGATTCCTTATGTTTGCAGGAATGCAAGTAGGCTGCTGCAACTGTTACAGCTCAGCAAGCTTCCATTTTGTCAGTTGACCATGGTGTAGCTGATATTACAGATGCTATTTTTTAGGTATCTGCAGCAGTCTTTGACATAATCATCTTCTGCTTCAGTTGTATTTTCGTACTTATTTTCAAAGCACTGTTAAAAAAAATAATAATTTGAAGGATAAATCTATAAACAGGAACAATATAAAGCTAAATGTTAAGCAGCTAAAGACTCTTCAAAACCGTTTTGAATCCAGACTGAAGGTAGAACAGTACTGCAGCAAAGTAATAGAAAATGTCCCAACATCGAAGCAAACAAAATTAAGAAGCATTACTTGATCATGTAGCTTCTCAGCTTTCAACAAGAACTGCTTGTCCAGCTCAAGTCAGCTTACTGTCCCCAAAATAGCCCAATACAAAAAAACAGTACAGAAACAAATGTGACTGAAACAAAAACATGCACCAAAATCCAAAGAAAGTTAAAGGAAAACAAAAAGAACGCACATTAAGTTAAAGTTAGGAAATCTGTTACAAGATCTTCTTCATGAGCTTTAGTCCTCAATTAATATCACATGTAGTCTGCTGCTGACTGAATGCTAAGTGCTGTAAACACTGCAAACAATGAATAGTCGGTTCATTCTGCAGGCAATCAGTCTCAAAACAAAGTTAAAAAATCGGATTCAGCATCTTTGGTCCACCATAAAGTGGACCATGCCAAGACTACTGAATACAGAAAAAAAATAAAATAAAAATAAAACAGTGTATCCATATAGCTTTTAAAGAAGGAATCACTACTGTTGTAATACTGCAGCAGTGTGAATATTGCTGATGGTAACAATAACATGATTATAGCCTCAATAAAGGCCCCAGTAGATAAAGTTCTGTTATGGCAGCTGACTAGAAAAAGCACAGGCATAACCTAAGTCCTAAAGAGAAATAAATACCAATTAAATGGAAGTTGCCCTACGCAACTAAACAGCCACCATCTTGTACATAGGTTCATATGAACTTACTAAGCTATTCATCTGTGAGAATCTTAAGAAGCCTAGCCTTACATTCTCATGGTAGTTTTGGCCGCCCCTATATTTTGCATATGAATAACTCAGAAGTGGGCAGAACAAGGATATGTTTGAACATTTACTTGTCGCTTCTATCCATGAGGGACTTGAGTGTTAAACCGGGTGTGCGTTTGTGGTTTTATATTCATTCATCCAAATTACATTTTAATAAAGAGTGGAAAATTGTGATACATACGTATCTCTTCAATATTCTTTATTTATGTTGCAAAAAGAGATTGAGATCCCTTGAGTGGGTGTTCAACCTATGACTGGACTTGCCAATGTATAGTAGGTCTAACAGGATAGGGTATGTTAAGGCTGTATGTGGAAGCAGAGGCCACATCTTAACTAAGAAGCGGGACAAGGCTTTGAGATGGTCTGCATAGTTTTTGAGATAGGCCCTTGATTTTTTAGTGAGAAAGTATTGTTCACTGCCATTGTCAATGAGCATTATATTCAGTGATCAGTCTGATGATCACAGGTAAAGTACAGTTAAATAATTACATCACTCCACCTGGAAATATACCTTTAAATATGACCTGGATTCCCTGATCTCTGACTATGAGGCTAACTTTCAGGGGTGTGCGGTCAACATGATAGTTGCAAGAGATGCCATACTTGTTAAGGGATACAGTTACACATTTTTTGGCATTTAGTTTTAGTCCATGGTTGTGACACCAGCCATTTGTTTGGGAAAGGCCTTCCTGGAAGATTTTGGTGTCCTCTAGGAAGTTTATAATGCCAACAAGATTGCAGCCACCTGCATACTTGGTCTGCCATAAACCCTTGACATTTGCCATGACCTCTGAGAAGTAAATATGACCAAAGGACTGAACCCTGGGATATACCACTAGTGACACATCTTTTGGAGGCAGTAGAGCTGCCCCCCATTCCCTGGGTTCTATTTTCTGCATCGGAATTTTCAACTTTTGATCCCCAAGGCAGCATGTGCATTAATTGCAACTGCCTGGATGCAGTACTGAATTTGTCCATTATATTGTCTGACAGTGATATTTGCACTGTTTCTGCTTATACCTTGCAGTTACATTGCAATTACACACTCTATCTTCATTGCACCTCAATAATCTTTGGTTGCTGTGCTACAGCACAACAGTAGTTCCTAATTATATGCCCTAATTTGTGGCACACCTGCATGATGCTCAAGTCACATAGGTGATGTGTATGCATGGTGTTCTCTCAATATCACCTGCACACACACACACACACACACACACACACACACACACACACACACACACACACACACACACACACACACACACACACTGTCACATGCTGTGCCCTGTGGATGATGTTGTTCATTCACTGGCTGCCAGACTGCACCATGGGTTGGAGTCATTCATGGCACATATGCCCTCAGTGTTTCTGTCATTTCTACCTTACAGCTACATACTATTCCATGCAGTAATGCATGGACTCAATGCACCAGCTGTATCATTTGATGTTGTAAATGTCTGATGTTCACTTGCTACTCATACATGCATCCTTTAGAGCAAATATGTTTCTTCTATATAGAATACCTGTATGACATCTGACATATTCATAATACCTGCCACAACATACCTGAGATTGCACTATCATCCATACTATATATATGTGCCAACTGCATACATAGTGATCTGTGACATATGACATTTATATGTGATCTTTTATTGGTGGTTAACATTGTCTTTCATGTGTTGTCATCCCCCCTGTATTTCCATGGCATTTCTTCCTTCACTGATTTCTCATCCTGTGCATGGTTTATTATTTTTAAAATCACTATGTACCCTTGCTCAGGCTGAGGCAGTATCCCAGTGCTTATCACTTTCATACATTAAGATTGGAGTTCTCTCCCAAATAGCACCCAAGCAAACCCACTGCAATCCCCTATATTACCTGATTACTGTGGTTTGCACACAGAGGAACATTGCTTAAACAGTATTGTCTTAAACATTGTAGTTTCAAACCTGTTCTAGACTCCCCCTCTGTAACTACCCTTGTAAACCAGAGAGAAAATATCCAAAAACAGATAACCACTTTCCTCCAGTCTCTGGCTGAAATGATCATCCTGAGACAATGTAGCAGTTGATTAATTTGTACTGACAACCACCTAATTCTCAAACAATCTGATACAGTATGTGAGAGATGTACATATGCACATTCACTGGAGGCAAGACTCTCACATACACCCACTACAAATATCAAACATTTTGCCAGAAACACACAACACCAGATTTTACCTACCACTCAAACTAGAGATCAAGCACATATACTCACATATGCTGAGGTTCTTAAAAGTAATCTACCTAAACCTCAAATGCCTCCTGGATACAGCTGTAACAATAAGGATCCTCTGCAACCCCAAAAATATTCAACCAAAGCAGCATCTACCAGGACACAATGGGCTTCAACTCATACTATCCCAGCTCGTAATCCAATAAGGCAGACTTCTGCACAAACAAATGTTCTAGTCATAGGTGTTTCTTCACATACGGTTGGTTGAGCAAGGAGATTGTCATGGCTATATGCTTGTCAGGTTCCAGAATCTGTCAGATCACACAGGCACTCAGGTCACTGAACCACAAATATCAGTACAACTCTATCATCGTATGTGTGGGTGTAAATGAACTGAGACATACCTCTGTGGACTATGCAAAGACAGATATGAAAGGCCTCTCAGAGCGCATGTCCCAGGCTGCTATGAGCCTAGCACTCAGCAACATTTTGTCTTCTCTGAGGATGATGCCACAGCATGAAAAGATAGATATTGACTTTCACAATTGGCTTAGTTTTTGGTGTCATTCGAAGGGGTACAATATTTATCAGTTGAGAGGATATTGTTGACAGACCATGCTGCTTTGCCAGGGATGGTCTGCACCAGTTCTCTTTAGGCATACAAATATTGTCTAATGTTGGCTAAAACTTTATCCAACTCCATAGACCCTTTTTAAATAATGTTAACTTGATAAACTTTCCAACATAGCAAAACCAACCTAGGGTAATCTAAAGGCATTACTGCTCAATGCCAGGAGTCTAAACAAAAAAACGACACTCCCTGCAAGCTGTCCTCACCCTGGAGAATGTAAATGTCAGAGTAGTTAGCGACATGGTTTTTAAGGCTGCATAGGTCACGCCAGCAGTGTAAAGCTATAATGCCTTCCACACAGTTAGGCCAGATACTGCACAGGAAGGGTCAAAATTTGGAGATGTCTCAATATTTATAAAAAACAGTCATACCTCAAAACTGATCAAGCAGTAGGACTCACTTGATTTTTTTCCATGTCCAACTCAACATAAACAAAGTCCCATACTATGTCATTGCAAACTGTAGGTTCTCCCCCTCTCTGTTCAACACCCTTTTATGTGAACATGACTGGTCACCTCTAAAAACCCTCCAATTGGATCTTACTTCAATAATACTTTCCTACAAATACTTAATAACCTTGCTTCGATCAGGAAAATTCATACTAAGTCCAAACAACTTCCCTACCTTTCTAAAGAAACTATTCTTCTTAAATAATGTGATAAAGCCTGGACTCTTTATTACAAAAACAAAAATAATACCAATCGTGTCTCCTACCAACAGCTCAGAAATCGAACTAAAAAGCAAATAAAACAAGATAAACAACTTACTTCCAAACGTGCCAACTAAAATACCAAAACAACCCCCCCAAAGATTCTGGCAAACAATCTCCATCTTAACCCTGGAAAACCAGCCACTGCAGCCCCAAAAACTAAATCCTCTACAGACTGCATAAGCTACCCAATTCAATACCCACTTTATCTCCTCTATTACATTATTACTTAGCAATCCTCCCAATTCCATACTCTCCTTATCTCCCTCCCCTGCAGACTCTAATACCTGTCCTTTCTGTTTTAGACCAATTCAAACTAATTATATACAGAATCTCCTTACTAAAATAAAATCCTGTACTCTTGCAGTAGATCAGCTACCAGGTGAATTCCTAAAAATCGGTGCCACATCCATCTCTTACCATATATCTGTTCGTATTAACCACTCTATCTCCAAACAGTACGTTCCTCTTTAGAAAATATCCCATATTATATCCCTCCACAAAGGAGGTCCCTCTACTGACCTTTCCAACTATAGACCCATAGCTATTCTTTCCCCACTTGCCAAAATCTTAGAAAAATGTCTACATAAACAAATATTAGACTACCTCCTAAAAACCTGTTATCCCATTGTCATCCATTCCCTATTGCAATATTATTAGCTTATCATTTCTTTTTTAATGTAACATAGGCAATTTATTCCTCAAGGCCACTGGCCAACAAGCACTTTATTTGTAGATGAAACAATGAAACATAAAGATGTTTGCTAGCAGCAACCTCTTCATTAGTTACAGAGCTCTTTAATGTGGAATTATTTAGATGGCTTTTACTTCTGCAGAGATTGTGCATATTTACTGATACTGGTGGATTGTAGAAGTTTGAGAAGACTTTTATGATGGAAATGTTCTTATCTGGGCAGTTTTGTCATTATTGTTGCATACAATTTGTTTCATTGTTTACTGGAAAAATGTTCAAAACAATAAATTTAACGTGCTCTAACAAGTGTGCTGCATTATACAAGGAGTATAATTTAATACAACCAGGAAGGTGCATCAAAGAACACATTATTATTTCCTGTGCAAGGGCCTATGATTTGAAAACAGCCCAAAGGTAATCTTTATCCGCCACTGGCCAGAAAATTTAAAATAAAAGTTTTAAATGAAATCCAAATAATCATTGTAGAAGTAAATCAGCATGCATATTACAGTATTTATGGTAAATGGGGCAAAATAGCCAAAGTAATGGGACATTAGAATGGCTGCAGGGGGGAAGGCTGTGTATGGGGGGGGGGCTCCATTGCTTAACATACAAGGCCATGTCAAACCCAGAGCTGTTGGACATGCTACACTTAAAGAAATCCCAATCCCTCAGAGCCACACGCTCCAGGGATCTAAACCTTGTCATCACAATAAACAAAACATGCTGGAGGGATAGATTCCTGACCCAGAGACTCCCCAGACTCTGGAATAGATTGCCCATACATGTCAAGCAGAGTGCCTCTTTGGTCCTCTTCAAAAGGAACCTTGACAATTGGATGGGAGAAAGGAAATTCACCCCGGGGATCATGTCAGTCGCCCTGCTAGACAGGGGTTCAAGGAAGTAAATAGTGTGGGAAGAAATAGCCAGGGAATTGTTATGGATAGGCTTGTATAGGCCCTAGGGCTGATAGCCTAGTACCAACCTATGAACCATGATGTCATGAGGAGGGAAGGGAGGCAAACTCAAAGACCGCCCCGGGAGGCACAAACTCTAGCTGATCAGTAGGCCACAGAGAATGACTTTTGGGAGTCCTAGCAAACTATAATATACTTTAGCTAAGATTAGAATATTGCCTACCATTAAATGCCCTACTTTTACCACAAAACCCACATACTGCAAGTCACCAAAAACAAAATCCTAAGGTTCATCATCTTCTCCCTTCCCAGTGAACATCATTGCCACACATTTTGAAAAAAAATGGTTACCATTTACTACAGGGTCTGGGCTCTGGGGTCATATTTTGGTTGTCTGTTCTTCAGTTTGTGTTTGAAAGTTGGTATCCCACAATTCCATCAGAGTGGGTGGGGCTACATAATTATGTATGCAAATTTTATGTTAATCAGAGTACAGATTTGTACCTATTTTTCATGGGCCTTTGTCCAGATTTTTGATATTTCCAGGTTGAGAGGTATGCTCTACACACGTAGCAACGTTATACCCTTGTTTCCTTATGGACCAAGATATATAGTTTATGTTTGCAAGCGAATCTAAGATCAGCAGTGGCTGACCCTGTCTAAGAGGGACAAAGGTGAAATCCCCAATGTAAATTTACTGTTTCCCATCCATTTGTCTAGGTTATGCTTAAATAGAGTCATTGAGAGCTCTGTTTTACATGAATTGGGAGTTTGTTCCAGAGGAGCGGTACCCTCTGGGAGACATATCTGTCTCTCCAGCATGTCCTGTTAATATCACATGCTAGATTAAAATCCCTAGAGCAAGTGAATTTTGTCCCAATGGATTTGCGGATGTGCGGCAGCTTCATCAAGGCAGCATCTGAGACTACTCTGTAGGCCAGGCACAAGTCATCTCTAAGCAGTCTATATGATACTGAGGTGATAGGGACTTCAGTCTGTCTGTCTAGGCCATGTTTTGTAGGTATGAATTTTCTTGGTGAGAAACCTCTTGAGTATCTCCAGTTACAGATGTCTGGTGAAGTAAATACAGAAGGGAGCATTGTACTCTATTATTGGTCTGATCAGAACCGAGTACAGGAGAATTATAACCTCCTTAGCTTTGGATGCTATAACCTTGCTTATAAGGTGTGCAATGTAGAAGACCTTCCTTATTACTGTGGACACCTGATGATCAAAATTAAGGCTGCTATCAACTTGCATTCCTAAATCTATTACCACTGGGTTTAGACTTAGGGGGATATTATTAATGTTGTAATTAGCAGGGTTTCTCCTTTGCCCAACAGTATATTAATGCATTTTTTGTGTTTAGTTTGTCCGTGGCTTTGACACCAGTTATTTGTCTGTGTAAGCCCATTTCACAGTATGTTGACATTCTTTGGGGGATTCGATGATTATACCCAATTTGCAATCATCAGCAAACCTGGTAAGCCATAGGCCATCTATTTTCACCTGGAATTCTGAAAAATAGATACCAAACAGTAGGGGGCCTAGGACAGATTCCTCTGAAACACCACTGGTAACAGGTCAGCTAGTAGAATTTGTATCCCCAATTTTGACTGTATGTATTCTGTTTGTGAGCCATTTGGCAATGCATCCAGTGATTTGAGGGTTATTCCCCAGCTGGGTGAGTTTTTCAATGATACCTGGGTGAGGAATTGTGTAAAAGGCCTTGGCAAGGTCAAGATAGGCAGTGTGAACTGTTTTGCCTTCATCCAGGGCCTTCGTGACATTCTCAAAGAAGTCCACCAGGTTTAGCAGACAAGATCTGCCCTTAACAAAGCCAGACTGGGTTGCGTCAAGAGTTTGAAGGTCACCTATATCCTTGTAGATAAGATCTATGATCATAGAAGGTTACTAGATTAATGGCCCTGGGGCCCTTACAAGCCTAACCAAGAGTTTATCCCCAAATAAGAAACCTCAGTCAGCACCTGTCACCCAGTCAGTGAGGGACACAGGTGGAACCCCAGGGATGAATTTGTGATTTCCCATCCACTCATCAAAGTTGCATTTGAAGGTGGCAACGAGGTACTCTGACATGTATGGGAAGTCTAGTCCAGAGATGGGGCAGCCTCTGGGAGTCAAACCTGTCTCTCCAGCAGGTTTTGTTGATGTCGCATATTAGATTAAATTAATTTACAATCCAGCTAGGTCATAGATTAGTACTAGGCTAATTGTTCTTATGGACCATTTTAAGCCTTGCCAATTACCCCATATGAAAGTCAAACCCCGCACTTCATGTCTATAAGGTAAATACCTTAATCATTATGTCAACTTTCCCATTAAATGATGGCCTTGCAGATAAGACTGGTTAGGCTTATGGATCTAGAGTTATTGAGGTCAGTTGAGGGACCCCCTTTGTGAAAGGGGATTACAGTTCCTGTTTTCCACTCAGCTGGGACAAAGCCAGTGCTTAGATTGAGATTGAAGAGCATGCTCAGTGGTTCCACTAACTCCTGTTTTAGACTATTTAATAAGCAACCTGGGATGTTGTCTGGTCTAATAGAGGCTGTGTTTTTGGCTTTGGAGAGTGTGGCTATATCCTGCTTTCTGATGATATTAGGCAAAGGACTGGTGACAAGTATGTTATGGGGTTTGATTGATGGGAACAGGGGGGTGAAGTTTTCAGCAAACATGTCCATTAGCAGGTTGATGGTGTCCTCAGGTTCAGTATAAGTGGCACTGTCCACAGCTAGTTCGGCACAAAGCTGGGCTTTCCCTTTTATATTTTGGATGTAGCTAAAGAATGCTGTGTAATTTAGCTTAGCTAGGGATGCTAATTTAGTTTTGTAATTATCTTTAGAGAACGTTACAAGATGTCCAATCTGCTTGTTTATGCTTTGGAGGGAGTTATTCCTTTGCTGGCACCATTCCCTCTTGTTTTTTGACAGCAGTTTCTTTCTCTTATTGTATATCCTATTTATGCTTTATGTCCACTGGGGTAGCTTATTTTTTCATGAGAATCTTGATTCAATCCATTCTGGTATAGCTGAGTCTGTACAGTTATATAGGTGTTTATACAAGACATTTGTGTACACCTCAGTATAGGGTCATTGCTGTCAGTATTGCAGGGGTTTGAAACTATTGATACCATCACTCAGTAGGCTATAGTTTGCTTTGGAGAGAAATTTTAACCTTTTTCTCCTGAGGGTGGGTCAGGTATGACCGTTCCTTTGAATGAGACTGATTTATGATCAGAATTTACAAGGGATGGCCCCACACATGGGATGGTGCAGCAATCCCCCATGTTGTTGAACACTGTGTGAAGAATGTTAGAGCCCCTTTGGGGGGGGGTGCTGACTATCTTCTCCAGAGCATTTGTGTTAACAAAGTCCAGGAACCTTTGGATGAGCACATTTGTGCTTATACATGTTATTCAGTCGATGGAAGGATAGTCAGCCATGACCAAGGTATTTGGCTGTACTGAGCATCACTCAAGTAGGTCCAGGTAGGCTTTGTGGTTCATGGTGGGAGACCTATAACTAACAATGGACATGAAGGGGATCTTTCCTACAGTTAATTGGACTTGGAGTAACTCTAGGGAGTCATACTGTGTAACCATTCTAGAGGTGTATATGTCTTTAATGAAGATGAATACTCCTCCTCCCTTGTTTTATTCACAGTTTTTGTGTGGTCTGAATGTGTGGAAGGTACTGTAGTCCTGCATGGCCAAGGTACTCTCTGAGGCCTTGAACCATGTCTCTGTGACTGTGCAGACATCAGCATCTTCTGGAGTGAGAAGTGCATCAAGTAAGTGCAGTTTCTGATTTACACTGCTAGCATTAAGCAGTATAACCCTGAGCTTGTTTCCGGAAGACATTGTTACATCAGAGAATTTTTTTTCTTATGACATTGCCTAAAAAGGCACTATGGGGAAGCAAGTAGCTTTGCCAGCAACCTAAAGCCTAGAGATGATGGGTGAAGACCATCTCTAGCAAAGCAGTGTCAGATGTCAGATGCTGGATCCTCCTGGACTGACACCAGAAGCTAGGCCTATTGTTGAAGTCAGTCATTTATGTTTGTATCATGGCATCATCCTTGGTGAGGGAAGACTGCTGCTTAGGGCTAGGGACATACCTGCCTGGAACACATAATCTGAAAGGTCCATCATGTCTCTCTTCATATAGTCCAATGAAGTACATCTCAAATCATTCACTCCAACATGGACTATGACAGAGTCATAATGGTACTTGTTGAGAGACTTGAGTGTGTGCATGATTTGGTGGTTTCTGGCACCAGACAGGCAGCTGACCATGACCTTCTCCTTGATCAGGCTAGTGAGGGGGGCATCTCACTATGGAGTCACCTATGACCAAGGCATTTGGTTTAGATATGTTTTGCCTTAGGGGCTTATTGGGTGGAATACTGATGCCTGTGTTGTTATGTGTAGTGAGTGCTGTTGTGACCATATTGTGTGCAGAAGGTTTGTGCTTGGGAGGTCTTTGCTCTTTTGGTATATTTCTAGTGAGTAGCTCTGCAAATGTGGGTTTATGGGTGTATATTATGTTATCAAACTTTTAAAAGTATGGACATCAAATGGTTGAAGCCATGTGATCAAACTTTTAAGAGTTTGAAAAGCAAAAAAAAAAAAAACAGAAAAAAACCTACCTGACCATGTTAAGCAGGGGGGCAAGACCCCCTGCACCCCCCACTCTTTAAATATAACAACTCCAAGATTGCACTACAGTGCAGGAAAGGGAAATCTTCCCATTCCGCACTGTACAGAGATCTCTGTTGAATCATTCAAACTTTTAAAAGTTTGATTATATGGTGTCGACCATATGACGTTTGAACTTTTAAAAGTTCGATAACGTAATATGTACCCTGGGTTTATGTGTTGTGTGCTTGGTATGTGAGGGAGGTGGAGTGTGGGTGCTGACAACCTGCTTGGTATTTGGTTTGCTGTTATGCAAGAGAGACAGATGAGAGAGAGAGATAGTGAGAATTGATTCCAGATTCATAGTATAGATAGAGCTCTCACATATTGTATTTGCATGTTTTAGGAGTACTAGGTTGTCTGTATACATGAGGCAATTGCTACATTTCCTCAGGATGCCCATGTCAATCAGGCTAGCTGGAGAAATGGGAAACTGACCTTCCATTATGCCAGGTATATTCTGTAATAAGTGGTGGAGGGTGGGCTAGATAGACTTGGTTCTTTTGTAGAACTAGTAAAATCAGCTAATCTGTGGGAGGTATGGGGGTAGAAACATTGGCCAGTGTCTCAAAAAGCACAACTGACTTGCTGTCTGGATAGCAGTGCACAACTGTGTTGTACACTAAGAAGCAGGGAAGCTTAAGAGGGTTCGCTAGCAGTTATCGAGGGAAAATTTGACATTTTAAGCATTTGCATCTATATATGGCATTGCTAACCCCATTGCACAGAACACAGCTGCATGCAGATGCTGTGTTTAAATATCATCTAAGTAAAACAGTTTTCAAACCATCCAACCAGTAGGAAAGCCCAAGACTGAGTCTTGTTCCCACAATCCCCACCTCAGATGGGTCCTTGATTACACTGTTCTTACAAAAGGGAGCAGGAAAGCCCTCTTAATGTAAGATGGCTGGCTTTAGTGCTCAGAAAATGCCAAACAGTCTAGGTTCAGCAAGTCTGAATCTAGCCTATGCTATAAATTTTTCAAGTACTGTAAACAGGTAGTGCAGAAAACACAGTCACAAACAATAAAAACAGTTTAAATAGGTGGCAAAACAGTTTAAAAATGCAAAGAAATCAATGAAAAAACTCCACAGACCACCAGGCTAAAACAGCAACTTTTAATATAAATGTAGTAAGCGATTTCAGGATACACCCTTCATCACCCTTCATCAGACTCCAGTCTGATGAAGGGTGTATCCTGAAAACGCTTACTACATTTGTATTAAAGGTTGCTGTTTTAGCCTGGTGGTCTGTGGAGTTTTTTTGTTGATTTGTTCCTGTTTTTACTACTGGAGACCTTTAGTACCTTGGTACCTGCTTTTTGATTTGTTAAAAGTGCAAAGAAGGTTATTAAAATACTTATTGTTCAGTAATTTACAAGATGACTTGGATTTCATTCAAACTGACTTCAGATCTTTGGAGAAGGAGGCCAAACTCTGGGCAGCTCTGGTAAATTGAGCACAAACACCAGCAAACTCTGTTTAAATATCAGCTAAGTAAAACAGTTTTCAAATGATCCACCCAATAGGAAAGTCCAAGACTGAGCCGCATTCCACAAGAAAGAAAACCAAGACCAAAACAAGGAAGTGCAATGCCCATCAAGGCAGGAACGTCCTCAGCATAGTTTATAAGCAACTTAGGAGTCTTATCGATTCCACCAAATGAAATCTGAGGTAAATATAGCCTCACAGGAAAAGGACAATCACCATAAGTTCTTCATCAGCTAAGTCCACAATCTCATAGTTAATATACAACAGGGTGCTAAACTAATTGAGGTTATAGCAAACCTGCTGGCTGATACATTTCACTTCAGTTTCTCCCTGTTTTCCCGTGACACCTCTTAAAAGATACCTTCGACCATACCCCTCCAGCTATTATACTAGTCAACAAGTCTTCATGTGCTCTCTGAGGCAAAAAAAATATATACTGAATCTGTGGGTCTAGATAATATTCAGAGGTTTCTAGTGAATAGCAAGAAACGTGACCAATTGTGCCCTCTAAAACCTGCTGTTCAACCTTAGCCACCAAACTGACTTTCTGCCTAGCAAATGAAAGACTGCAACAGTTATCCCACTGCATAAGGGAGCGCCATCTACTGATCCGGGTTACTACAGACCCATATGTTGGTCTGGTCTCATATGTAAATCCATGGAAAAAGTTATAATGTGTATCATAAATAAAGACACAGGAAGCCTTTAGATAATGGATCCAACATAGTTTGGATTTGTCAAGTGCAGATCTTGCCTACTCAGTCTGGTGGACTATTTTAACAAAATCACCAAAGATATGGACAATGGCAAAATGATACAAACTGCCTATCTTCACATGGCCAAATTCATCAGCTCCATACCGCATTTGATATTTACTGGTAAACTCATAAAACTAGGAATAAACCCCTATGCCAGACATTGGATAGCCAACTGTTTCACAGATGGGACACAGGAAGTGAAGATAGGAAACTTAATCTGCAGAAAAAGGACAGTCACTAGTGGAGTCCCTCAGGGTTCAGTGCTGGGGTCACTCCATCAATTTTTTTGGAAGTTTAATGTCAAAGCCCTCTAGTTGACCATGTTTATGGATGACTACAAGCTCATCACAATCATAGAATCCCTCAGGGACACTAATGTCCTCCAAGAGGGCTTGTTGCAGACTAATAATTAAGCCAGAGACACGGTCTGAAACTGAATAAGAAAAATGTATAATGGTATCCCTTAAAAAGTTGGACACCTTGAGGAGTTACCCCATAGACAATACACCCCAAGCATAGGCCCAGTGTGTACAGACTTAGGAACGTATATGAACAATGACTGGGCCTTTTACCATCAGGTGTAAACCAAACGGCAAAAGAAAAAGCCAGTAAATCCAATACTGACCATGTATTGTACCAATATGCTGAATAAAAACATAAAAAAATATATTTTTTGTGTTATGCTTATAATTGTTATACAGAAGGAGTTGTATATGTAGTTAAATGTGAATATGATTTATTTTATATAGGAGAAGCTAAACAAAGTTTTTGTGTGAGATTTTTAGAACATTTAAGAAACGTTAAGAATAAAAACGTGGAAAGTCCATTAGGACTACATTTTAAAATGCATCACAACAGTGATGGTAAAAATCTAAAAGGTACCATTATAGAAAAAGTTAACAATGTCAAAGGAGCTTGTATAAAAACTCAATTGCAACAGAAAGAAGCACTGTTTATTTTAAAGTTTGGTACGTTGTGCCCTAAGGGGTTAAACAAGGAGCTTAATTGGAAATGGGTGTTGTGATTGATTGCTTAAATCATGTTTTTTTGTGTGTATAAAAGTGGGGATAATGGGAAAGTGATTTTATACTCTGTTAAAGGCATTTTGCCAAGGCGCTAGAGAGAGAAGAACTGTTTTTTATTCAGCATATTGGTGCAATAAATTTGTATTGGATTTACTGGCTTTGTCACTTGTCGTCTTTTACCATCATATGTCTACCGTTGTAAGGAAATCCTTCTATATTGTGGAAAGTGTAAGGAAGAGTATGACATCCAGGTCCAAGGATGTCATTGTCCCACAGTATACTACCCTCATATGCCACTCATTTTGTGTAGTGCTTCCTTTGGTATGTACCTGACCAGGCATAGGCAATAGCTGGAATGCCCACAGTGGATCCCCGCAAAAAGAATACAGGGCACAAACCACATGGAATATGCAGATGGCCTCAAAGCCTTATCTTTATATTCAGTCTCCTACAGACTACTGAGAGGTGATCTGTGCCTGTCTTACAAAGTAGCATTTCATCCAGGAGTGACGGACTTGCCACACATCCACAAATTCAACAGCTTTAGAATACCTGATCAATGCACCTAAACAATGTTTGCAACATAAATAGAGCATGTTATAGGGACAGGTATGTCTAAGAAACTAGCCCTTGTCTGGAATTGAGTTCCTATCCATGGGAACCAGAGTCTGTCACTGATCCTGTTAAAAAGCAACCTGGACCAATAATATATGGGGATTTGGAAAATTACAATGGGGAAGGCACTAAGCCCTCATTACACAGAGGCAGTTTTTAAATGCTCTGCCACCTATATCCAAATAGATGGTTGATGGTAATTTATCCTGTAATTTACAAATGAGAACACTTAGCTAGGCTTAAAAAGGTCTACTAGTACCTTAGGCTGGTAATCACGTGAACCTATACACAGCTTGCCTTATATCCGGATTATTCAGCATCCATTTTCAGTTTATACTGTGTGTCATAGTGTATCCGCTAAGAAAATGAGGTAATGGATACCCATCTTTAGCACACAGAATACATGCTTTCCAACCTATCTTCCTGTACACTCTGAAGCAGTTTAGTAGTCTTTTGCAGCCAGTGTTAATTGGCAGATAAAAGTTTGCATCCAGCAATCTTTAATGTGAATATGAGTGGAGCTTTGGCTACTGCTGGTCATTTATCTGTCTCTTATAACTGTGTCCACACTCGTACTGTTGGAGCATTTTATATGCTTTTTGCCTTTTTTAAAACCTCTTCAGATGTTTAGGGTGTCTAATAGCTTGACAGGAATGGAGCCACTCCTAAGTCATGGTATTATTAAATTTCATGAAATTAGTATTGCTTCAGTCTTTGATGTTTGCCAGAAGTGCCCTTCTGTACTAGGAGTTGCCTCCTCCTGTAGAGTATATGGAATTATCTGAATCAGTAACATATTTATGTGTGCTTGAAAACTGTTGTTTTGCTAGCCTTGTTGCTCCTTATTTTACTGGAAATATCTGGGTGTCTTTATTCAACACTGTTCCAGGTTATGATTACATAAGCTGGTATTGCACAGCTCCCTGTGTGTGCAGGTACTATAATCATTAGGTGTAGCTACTTCTGTGATTAATACTACTTTTATCTTCTTTTCTACTGCTACTACCACTACTATTACTACAATAACTGTTTTTCTTGCTTCTACTTTCCTTACTGTCAGTATTGAGTGATCCCATGTGATCTGAACTTCTGCATTTTCAGTAATTCTTTGCGGTTAAAGTTTCTAGTTCTTCTTAGCTACCTGTATGCTATAAGATTTGCACAATCCCTGGTGTATTAGTCTTGCCTTTCTGTTGTGCTTTGCGTGTCCCACTTATGAATCAGATGGCCACAGGAGTGTGCTGCAGGGTTGCATGTTTTAGATGTTTCCATTGTAATCCTTGTATAACATAACAGCTGGCAGTTGATGGACTAGCTCCCCCTCCTTTTGTGGATGATGGACTAGCTCCCCCTCCTTTCGTGGATGATGGACTAGCTCCCCCTCCTTTCATGGATGATGGACTAGCTCTACCTTCTTTCCTGGATGATGGACTAGCTCCCCCTCCTTTCATGGATGATGGACTAGCTCTACCTCCTTTCCTGGATAATGGAGTAGCTCCCCCTCCTTTTGTGGATGATGGACTAACTCCCCTTCCTTTCGTGGATGCCTCCATGCCTGGCGCATTGATGGTAATTTAGTAACACTCCTAGTCTTCATAACACAATTGTTACATTGAAAAATGTCAGCAATGCTTGTTTTTACTAATCTGCTATGCTACAAAACAATCTAGGTTCATTATTATTTTGTTGTAGTGCACCAGGAAACAGAGTACAGTAATGGCTGCCTCACAGGTGCATCATCGGTCAAGGTATCTAGAATATTTCAGTTGCAAGGGAGTAATTCTCATAGTAATAACAGACTCCACACTGTTTGCACAGTCTTTTTGTTTTGAACTTTAGGCACATTCCTACTCAATTCAAAGAGCTTTGCAAGTAATTTTCTGCACAGGCTGTACTGTCTGAATATTACCTTTGTGTCGGATTGTTTTGTCTATACTAGTCACGAGTAGTACCATTCTTGGCCACTCCACATAAGGGCTACTTGTTATGTCACCATAGCTCTCAGCAAATCAGGGACAAATCCAGAAAAAATCAGGGACAATCAGGGACACTTTTAAAACATTAGCTCTATTAACTTGAGACATTAACAGGATTAGAGAACGTGATTTAATATACATTTCCTGAAGTTAAATGCGATTCAGCTCTTAGTTATTGTCATTATTTATTAAGTATAATTCACCACCCTCTGTCCAAAAGGCACCAGTGTTAAGAGGGATTAAGAGGGACGGAGCTAAAATCTGAGTCAAAATCAGGGATGTTCCTGTAAATGAGGGATAGTTGAGAGGTATGTATGTCACTGCCCCCCTGATGCTTCTTTCCATTGTGCGGGAACAGTAGTACTGTCAGAGATGACATGCTCCGAATACCATTGCCTCTGAGTTTGTGAACATCAGTGTTCGAATCAGTTATCAAGATGTATTTAACTGCTACTATGATACGGTGTAGATTTCGACCTGTGCTACATTATAAGAGGTGCAGGGCCTTATTATGCCGTATTCACTCATGATACAGTTTATACCATAGTATGACGATGTTGCATCTTTTTATACCCACTTAGCTTGCAGAGATTCAGCTTTGTAAAATGAACCAGTAGAATATTTAATATTGTTAAGTGGATGCGACAACACAACATTCGGCTGTGTAGAAAAATGATTTTTGCCATTAACGGTTGCACATTTGAGACAAACTATTTTCTCTGTTTAATCTATTTACTCATTTACATACAACAATCAGCCTATCAGAAATATACTCACTCTCAAACATACCTCAGCCTAAGCTATGTCCCATCTCTTAACATATAAACTCACATCAGTAGTTTCAAAACAAAAATAAATTCATCTCTACATGGAAGAAACAGGAATAACTAAAAACAACCATTTAAAACAAGAATATGGACTACCCATCCTTCTGTCTTCCTCAAAGACAAATGTTTGACTTGCCTGTTTTGTCCTCTATCTGGATGCATGCATTTGTAACATTCTTATTCCCTCCCTGAATCTTCCTTGAAAAAAATGATGATATCATACTTAAATAATAAGTTACAAAAATGTTATTGGTAAAGAGACAAAAGGAATGCATCTGGTAATCTGTGTGTAAATTTGCATCTGTTATATGTTTGTTTTGCTTGTGCCATGCCTTCCATTGTCTGTCTTTGTTTTTTTTATGAGGGTATTTTTAATTTTCTTCTGTGTGTTGTACAGTTGCCCGTTTGAACTCTGCTGCCTGTGCACTTGTATGACAAATGTTTGTTTTTGATCTATCTGACTCTTGTCTCTTGCTCTAATGTTGTTAGAGTATCGGTATGTTGTAGTGTATTGACTCTGTGCTATTGTTTGCACTGCATCTGCCTCTCTGAGTTGATTCTTATTCCTAGTTATGTGCTACTTCTCTCACTTTCCTGCTTCTCCTTCTGTGTGCAACTGTTGGCTTTTTTATGTGTCTCATTTTTTATGTACCCCATACCCATACAATTCTGTTACCTTCCTGGCAACCTGCATCTAAACTGGCTGCTGTAGTTTTTTGCCCTTATAATGTTGCCTACTTCATTCCAACCCGCATTCGCCCATGTCGTGAAACAGCCACTGCAATGTCATTGTTAACTCTCTCGTAATTTTTGTGCCACCTGGGTTTTGCATATTCTTCCTGTTTCTTCATTTGAAATCGCCCACCATGCAGCACTATGCAAGATCTAAATTACAGTTCTGCATCCAACAGTGGCAGTATTTTTTTTATCGGTGTTGACCACTCTTTTATGCCAAGAATTGTACCATCTGCATGACACATGACTACTGCGCCAAGTATATTCAGATGCTTTGTGGCTTGCAGCTGAGAACATTCATTATTGTGATTCAGTCTGCTGGGCATCTGACCATTGAATATACAATTATTTTCATTTCATTTAAAATTTACTCAGGTGACTTCTGTTATTCCTGGCATCCTGAATAATTTGCAGATCATAAAAAATAACTGTCCAATGTCTTAAAATGCCATTGCTGAATGTAGTTATCGTGTGTAAATGAAAAATTAAGAAGAAAACTAGAAGGTAAGAACATTTGACAAAATAAATATAATACCATTTTTATACACTAGGAAATACTAGAAGATGCCATCCAAAGTTCCAAACTCATGAGGCCTTCTATACTTCCTGTTCACATCTGAATTTTATTAGCTGCTGTTAAATGCCGTAGAGACTAGTGTGTAAGATATTATTCTATTACAGCTCTTACCTTACTGCTTTCTGGCTGTACAAAATCAAACCTACAGTGGTACAAGATTTCCTTACTGTAGAAGAGTCACTGTATGGCTGATATGAGGTTGGGGATTAGGAGGCTGGCATAATGGTTAAGGTGTTTACCTTACAAACACAAGGTGTGGGGTTTGATTCTCTAGGGGAATAATTGGCTAGGCTTAAAATGGGCCACAAGATCAGTTAGTCTAGTACTAATCTATGAACCTATTAATGTCACTAGAATACAAGACAGAGTTTTTTTTAATACAATATAATATTCACTGTTTGCTGACTATAGGTCTAACACACTTTCTTATGCCCTGTAACCATTTGATAAAGCACCCAGTCTTTTCTGAACAAAATGAAGTTCTGAAGCATAATCACCCCTAGTTTTTGTTGCACTAAGGAACTGTATAATTCAGTTACAATTACCTTTTGAGATAAAATTTACAGTAAGTACTGCATATATAAACCTTGCTTAGCTGCTGTAGTGAATGCTCATATTTCCTAGGAACAGGCTTACTGAAATTAGTGAAACATTTGATGACCACAAGTAACATCAGTTAAAAATGTTCTATCATTATTATTGTTTTATACTGATCCACTTAATGATTTTATAACTTTTTAATCATATATGCTCATTTGGTTTGACGGTTGCATTGCACATGATGTTTTACTGCTATGATAAAATGTGGCCCTAAGGAAAAGAACATTTTTTTCAGTAATGATTTGGGCTGTCGTACATTTGCTCTGTAGGAGGAAGTTTTTGCAGCTGAGAAACATGCAGCTTTGCCAAAGGGACAGAAAACATACTACCCGGCAGGTGGGGCCCATTCAGCTGCATTTACTGTTATTTCAGCACTGACAGGAAACATACATCATAGAAGCCCATAATGTCGGCACATTCCATGGCTACATGATCAAAGCGTTACAACCAGAAAACAAAGTGCTTTTAGTGCAATGTTTTGACCGTATAATTGGGAAGTAATTATGGTTGACAAGCCACCTCATCTATTCAGTAGAGGCCAGTCCTCCTTGTCATAAAACATAGAGCCTGGTGGATGTCAGTGTTATTAAAACAAGGCACATACACAATAGGAGAGAAAAAGCCTGTGCTAAAGTATTATCCAGGGAAATGGTAGTTCTCTTGATTCAAATGGAGCTTCCTGTAGGGCAATGTAATGTTGTCATCTTAACCACGGTCGTTGCAACTTATTTGTAAAATTACAGAAGATGGGCTGCTTCTATTTCTTCTGCATTGTGCTCTTTTCTTGAGAGAATGTTTCAGACTATATTTCCAGAGTATATTTGTAGTTTCCTACAGTTTGAAATATGAAAAAATAGAGCTGTATTGTTGCCATTGCGTTGGATATTTTCCATTTGCACAATGCTTTGTTTGACTTCTGACATGGCCCATATCTGTTAGTAAGAAAACAAGTTCAGTGTCTTTACATGCAGTGCCAGTAATCTATGATGTCATTGTAGCAAGGTCACTACCTAAAGCCTAAAGATGTATTTGTTTGTTTGTTTACAAATGACCAGTATAGTAGCTGTTAAGGACTGGTGTGAACACCAAGGAAAGGCACATTTGCAATTTTCCAACGTGTTCATTTGTGTAGCATTTTGAATAGTCACACCATGTACTATCCAGGTCAGTGCTGAAGTTAATAATGGAGAATTAAATATTGGTCAGACAGCTTTTGAACATTTGTTTCTGCTACCAGATATTCCCTCATACCTCTCAAGTTTGCCTCATTATGAGGAATGTTCCTCATTTAGGGTCTTAAAGTACCTCATTGAAAGAATCTGTCACACATTCAGTGTTAGCAATTTTTTAACCGATATCCATGATAAATAGAACTGAATCGTACTCATTCATTAAAAGAACTATTATATAATTAAAAATATCACATTTTAATCATCCTATGTGCTTTCTAGATGAAGTTGGTAGTAAGCTGTCAGTATGTGTTCCACATTTTGTCCATGTGTTCCATGTTATAAAAAGTAGTGCTCCTCATTTTGGAGATGGAGGATAGAGAGATATGTATCCCTTTGACATATGAGAGCTAGTCACAGTGAAGGTCAGTGTTGCAGGAGTCCTTTAAGCATTCACTGACCTTAATGGTCAGTCAGGCATAACTAACCCATGAAATGCAGTGTAAGACAGATTTGTTTGTGAGAGCACAAAAGCCCTCCCATTGGTTATGTGATGCTATCGCCAAGGAATAGTGCAGCTCACAGTATCTTCCCATCTCAGAGACAGAGAGAGAGAGTGTTATCTTACCTGCTGCTCAATGCTGGACTCTACAAAAGGGTGCTTTTGCATGAGTGTGAGTTTCACTATGTTATGGTATTTGCTCAAATACTCATTTTGGTGAAAATGAACGTGACCAAAATACCCACCAAAACAGACAGCTGTCAGAAGCATTTGCCTCCCACCCCTACCTTACTTTATATATATATATATATATATATATATATATATATATATATATATATATATATTAATTCCAAGGTCACACTTGTTTGGTATTGTGGAAAATGCAAGGGTTTGTACATCTTATTTTCAAAGAAGTGAGCATTCAACCAATAAGTTTCATGGACTCATATGGCAGACATTTGCAAGACATTTGCCATTTAATTATACCTCTAACAAAGAGCTACTGAAGTGATGGACGTGCTAATTAAACCTGGCAACTGCATCAAAGCCAGGGTTGAAAATGTTGTTCCTTAGAAGCTGGCTTTGGATATTATACTTCAGTTTTGTAGAGAAAAGCATGAAGAGTAATATGTTAAAGCTGAGACACTCTTTTTTTTCTCACTGTTTTTTTTTTCTTTTTTTTTTTTTTTAGTGGGTTTTTAATTCTGCAAATCAACCATTGACTCCTTTCCTTGGTCTTGAGTTCTTTTTGGAGCTGAACATAGGGACTGTCAGTGAAGAAACCATGAGGGGAGTTCTGTTCCCCTACTCACCAATATGATATAGTGCCAAAATACCCATTGTTCCAATAGCATAAGGATATAACCCCCCCCCCAAAAAAAATGGGACAATACACAATTTAAGGCAGGCCTTAATCATCCCTAAGATAAAAAAATACTTGACAAACAAAGCATGTTGTTTTGTGGTGAGGAAATGGGTTGCTTTATTTTAACTAACCCAACAGCATTCCTTGCATATCTGGCATGCATTGCCAAAATGTAGCACAGAGTACTGGTCGTGTAATGCTTAGAGTGCTCCTGTGCACCACAGAGTACTGCTCCTGTAATGCCTGAGTGCTCCTGTGTACCACAGAATACTGGTCCTGTATTGCTTGAGTGCTCCTGTGCACCACAGAGTACTGTTCCTGTAATGCTTGAGTGCTCCTGTGCACCACAGAGTATTGGTTGTGTAATGCTTGAGTACTCCTGTGCACCACAGAGTACTGGTCCTATTATGCTTGAGTGCCCCAGTGCACCAGAAAGTACTGGTCCTGTAATGCTTGAGTGCTCCTGTGCACCACAGAGTACTGGTCCTGTAATGCTTGAGTGCTCCTGTGCACCACAGAGTACTGGTCCTGTAATGCTTGAGTGCTCCTGTGTACCACAGAGTACTGGTCCTGTAATGCTTGAGTGCTCCTGTGCACCAGAGAGTACTGGTCCTGTAATGCTTGAGTGCTCCTGTGCACCACAGAGTACTGGTCCTGTAATGCTTGAGTGCTCCTGTGCACCACAGAGTACTGGTCCTGTAATGCTTGAGTGCTCCTGTGCACCAGAGAGTACTGGTCCTGTAATGCCTGAGTGCTCCTGTGCACATACACCTCCTTCAAGCTGCAGTACATGTTGTACACCAAGGGCTCACTGTGACCTTTACTGCTACTACGGCAGCCACCCCCAGTTTTTGCCAGGGGTCACTACAACAGTGACCCAGTTATCATTCCTCTCCCAGAGGTGGAGTGACTGACAGTGGCCACTCATTTCTCACCCAGTGGTTCCTTACCCACCCTGAACAGTCTTTGAGTTTGGATCATAACCTAAACTTTAATCCCACTTACTGTGTCTTTTCTCCCATTGTGATGGCATTATCTAATTGGACAAATTATGGTCAGTTCTCTGAGTTACACTGGACTGTCACTGGTCTACTCTCATGATGCAGAAATTGAGTCAGTACTGTTTTCATGTGTTTAGTGTAACTTCAAACCCTGACTGCTTCTAGATTGCTTGCAATAAAGGCTGCAGCCCCACATACTCTCTTTTGGCCATTCTTATGTGTTTTCAAAGCCTCCTACTGTTGCTTTTCTTAACATGTCACTCAGGGGCTTCTTTCTGTGATTTGACATCACATGTTTGAAACAATACCTCCCAGTGATACAGCTGAATTACATTTGATTGTAGACTCTGGAGGAAATTTATATTGTCAAGTTTTTTTTGATGGTCTCGTGTGCCATCTCCCTCTTAATGCTTTGTCTTCAGAAGTATATATTTATCTCTGTTACTACTTCCTAAGATGCCAAAGGTATATCCCTACTCATTTTGTGCACTACACAAACACTGCTTCACCATGTATATATTCTGAGATGTTATTTCCAGAAAAGCACCAAATGGCAGTTAAGTAGATGACTCTGTACTATGTTAAGATAATTCTGACTTTTCCTTTCCATCACACAATTCTACTTTCATTAAAGCCCAGTGTTTTGCTTCCAGTAACTTTTTCAATTGTCCTTCTCTAGCAGCAGATTTCTTTATAATCAGTGCTTAGGAGAATTACCTGTTCACCAACATCTGTGTGGTGCATGCCTCCTGTTACAGCACATGTCCCATATAGTTACTATATCTGAGCTGCACATTCACTCATGTTTGTTGAATGAGACAAGCCTCTCTCTGCACTCCTCACATCATCTAAATCAATTAACTTTATTATGAATCTTCTTGACAGTTTAAATTATTATAGCAATAACCCACGCCTGGGTGTGGGTAATGCTAAATTTACCCACGGTTGGCGTTCGCCCTCGGGACCAAACAAAGCCAACCGTGGGTAAATTTAGCATTACCCACACCCAGAAGTGGGTTATTGCTATTATACCATGACATTATTTAAGAAAAGAAACTATTACTTTTCTTAAATAATAGTAGTACAGAATCCACAGGAGTCACCACACGAGATGAACTCAATGAATATAAAATCTTCTTTATTGAAATAAGGAACACAAGCGCTTTCACGTAGCTATACTACGCTTCTTCAGGTGTATTAAAACTATAAAAACAAGGTACTTATATATAAAACATTTTGGCGCGCAAACCAAGAAATTAAACAATAATGAGATAATTACTAACTCATTTACATTTCCTCAGTACGCTTATTAAAGAAACAGTGTTAAAAACTGAGAAATAGTAGCTGTTACCAAACAACATTAAACAAATCAACAAAACATGTCCTTCTGTTGTTAAATAAGCAAACAATGTTATGATATGCTAAACAACTATAACAAAACTCTCTATAATACTGTAAAAACATTACACATAAAAGAAAACATAATCAAACCATGTTCCGATTCAGGAATGAACAGTGAACATAGTCTCCAGAGTGTCCAAAATCGCGACTGGTCTCATCTTAACAGCATAAACAGCATTACATGAATACAGTGCATAGAACCATCCTGTGGCCAAGAGTAGCCCAGGATATGTAAATAATCCAATGAGACAAAGAATATTACAGCTATTAAAGTCAGCTTGCTCACCTCTAATTTATGTAAACATGGAATATTAATAACTCATATGAATGTGAGCCTGTTCATACAGACAATTCTCTTGTTGACACGACATCATAAATATCCATGGATCTCAAAACCTCATTATTTACGCTAATACTCAAAGGCCTAGGAAACTATTACTTTTCTTAAATAATGGCATAGTATAATGCCTGTTTACTGCCCTTCCGCAGATGTCTGGCATCCGCGGCAGTTCTGATGTACTGCGCGCCTGCGCAGTACATCAGAGCTGTGGGCAACCGGACCTTTTTCCATTAGTATAACTCGATTTACAACGGGCACGCTGGCCAATCAGCGTGCACGTTTTTTGGGGGGGGGGTCATGGTATAATACACATTTTAATACCATCTTTGAAAAGGTGTCCCAGACCCCCTCTCTCACACTCAGGTCTATACCCTCCAATGATTTTCTGGTTATACTGATTTTACAGCATTGCTCTTAAATGGGGCTGTGATTAATTCCATTTTAAAGAAGGAAAAAGCCAAAGTCAGTCTCTTTTCTTGATTTTAGCAGTCTTTATTTAAATCAGTCATTACAGACCAGCATCAACACCATTTTCCAAAAATGATGAAATTATATTTGGCTGTAAGCACTAATGCAAATGAAGGTTGCTCAGATCAAGAAAATGCAGTGATTCTGGGCTTTTTGGGTTTAGCATTACTGACTCATAATTGTTTTAGTGTTCGGACATGTGCATTCAGTAGTAGTTGTGATATTATGTCAAGGTTCCGTTAGTTGACGATGCTTCACTTGTTTTAAAAAATGGGCTACTTCTTGCAAACACCAAGAGTTTCCCATGCTTACACTGCCTTAACCTAAAACAAAAGATGTTACACAGTATCCTTTTCTTTGAGTTAGCATCAGTCAACTTATTAAAATCTAGATAATGGCCACTGATTGCTCTAACCTCACATTTCCAGATCTGTTTAATAAAACATTCTTGTAGTAATGGCATGCTTCACTGGGTTCATCAAGTCATTTCCATCTAGGTAACAAAAACATAGGACTTTTATTTTTATTTACACTAAACCACCACCTGCAGATGTTGGTACTTTTCCTGAGTCACTCTTTCTGTCCTTTCCTCTTACGGTGAAATACCACTGTTGCATGTATCCATTAGTAACTACATGCAAAGGACTTATACATTTGTGCTTTCAAGGTCCCTGCATCATGTTCCTAGAATGGGATACCCTAAGCAACCCACTTTTCATTTCCGCTTCCTTGCACCCTAGTGCTCCTCAAATAGTTTTTTTTTGTTTGAATGGACTTCTGCCCATTTTCTACCGCTTCCTTCATTGTGGACCTAGAGCAAACATACTTACTGGGTTATTTATACCCTTACTGCTGAGTTCATAATTTTACTTTGTTTATTTTAAAGACAGTATTTCCTTTCTAGATATTCTCATTTCTTTTGTTGTTTGCTTTTTTTTCTTTGTGTGTGTGTGTGTGTGTGTGTGTGTGTGTGTGTGTGTGTGTGTGTGTATGATATTTAATTATTGCAGTTCTATTCAGTCTTTCCATAACTCAAGTTATGTATTTCTGGTTTGATTGTCAATATTGTTCAGGCAAACCTTCCAATTCTCCTAACCAGTTTTGCCATAGTTATCTACTCAGACTTTGGGTTATATATTCTGGAATGGCATGAACAGTATCACAAAACATTATATTTTACAAAGTTCGTTATAAAAATCTGAGTAAAATATTGGCAGGGTGATACCATCTGCAGATAAACAACAGTGCAAGTCTCAACACCCCCCCCCCCCCCCACACACACACACACAGTTGGTCAAGACTGCATCAAAGCTTCCTTTACGCTGTGTTGCTTGTGGGTAATATGAATTGTTCCATTTGTTAGGAAGTAGAGGAATACAGCAAAACAAAAAAAAAAATCTGATGAGCAGGATTGCATAAAACAGGTTGGCTCAGGTAGCAGTTGATTCGGTTTCATCCTGTAGTTAAATGTCGACAAGTCTGACTTCCCCGTAAAGTCCTTTCCAATGCACTCTCTTGCATCTCTTTACATGTTTTAGGTCTGCAGCATTTGCTGATATTTCAGCATTTTATTACATTTTGCATCTTATTAAGTTTCATTGTTGGCTTTCTTAAGCACTTAATGTAACATTTAAGTATTCCCTTACTGAACCACGTTTCTTCACTGTAGTGTTTATAGCTAAGCTTTCTACACCATGTAGTCTGACAGCTAAATTAGCAGAGCAGGATGTATGTTAAAAAAAGTCCTCAGGGTTTTATTATTTTGGGCAAATGAAGCAAGGAGAGGCTGAGTAATTAACACACACCAAATCGAATGTTAAGAAGTGGTGTGAAATGCTTTAAGGTATTTTCACTGCACACTTTGTTACTTGTGCTGGAGAGGTATTCAAAAGTGAGGCAATTAATTAGCATAACCCTAGCTCTAAATGAAATGACTTTAAACAGATGTATCAGCACATCAGTATCATATATAATATGGTAGACTTCCACTGCAAACAATTAAAGAAGTCCTTATTCAAAGAATGAATTCTAGCTTAGTTACAAAAAGACTGCCGTGTTATTCCTCATCACTTCCTGAAACATTATAGATTGTAGCATATTTCTTAGACAGAGCTACTGAAAAATGAAATAAACACATACTTTTTTTGTCATTGATGCACAAGCAGTTAAACAACAATAATAAGGTAACATCAATGGATTCAAAACTGTGTGTAACATGTTTAGATAAAGGAAGGTTTAATAAACAAATCCAAGTCCAAGTCCAACACAGTAAGTTTCTTTAAGCGCTTTTCATTTGTTCCAAATAAACAAACTTCTTCAGAAGTACTAACTGACACAACTACAAGCAATTAATACAAAAAAGTGCGGGAAAACTAGATCAAATTAATAATTAAACAATTAAAAAGGAATGTCACATACCTTAAAGATGTATAATATAAAAATATTTCTAAGATGTTTTAAAAGTGTATTTTGATTTTTAACAATATATCCACCAAAGGCATACACTTCCATATAAAAGCTACACACAATTGGTACACAATGTTTCAAACTACATCAAATTTAAAAAGTAAAGGAATCGATGGTAGCATATATTATCTTTGTAAATTTTTAAGTTTCAATATGCTGGTGATTGAACATGCCTCATTTAACCCAGGATAGTTGAAAGCATTCAACTTGAGCTGCCATAATAATTTGAGTTCTTCCAGTTTAAAAGAAGCAGGACCACCTCTTATATCAGGGACCATATTATTGATAACTAAAAATTAAAATTTATGGGTCGGATTATAATGGACATGTTTTGCCAAAGCGTTATCCATCTTGTTGTGGGAAATGGCGTATTGGTGTTCATACACCCTGTCCCTGAGTCTACGTTCAGTTTTGCCCACGTAAAATGCAAAACACTCAGAACATTTAGCTAAATAGACCAGAAATCTGGTATTACAGTTGAATTTGGATTTCAACTTATAGGTGCTTCCATTGATTGTAAAAGTATTGGTACAGTCAATAAACCTACAGTAATTACAACTCTCACATTTGAACATGCCTGTCACTCTAGAGATTGGACTGTTCCGTCTCTCAAGAAGGTTTTTCAAGTTTTTACCCTTTTTGAAAACTACATGTGGTTTATGACCCAGAAATTCAAAAACAATGTGATTGGATTTAAATAATTCCCGATTTTTATTAATCACATTAACAATAAATTTACTTTGAGTATTAAATGAAGTCACAAAACTACATTGAAATTCCTGTTGATGAGAGGCAGGAATAACTACCTCAGGGACGTTAGCATCGGGCTCAGTTGTGATGACATTATCCAAGGTCCTATGGTTTCTGCTTAGAATTGGTTTAAACCAATTTCCATTTCTTTTATGTGTGACCTCTTCAATTAGTGTGTCTAATAATGATTCCGGGTAACCACGGTGCAAAAACATCTGCTTCAAAAAGAGACATTCACTAGTGAAGTCTTCGTCTAAACTAGAGATCCGTGATGCCCTCACTAGTTGCCCTTTAACAACTGACTTCTTTTGATGAAATGGGTGGCAGCTGGAAAAGTGAAGGAAAGAATTGGAATAAGTAGCTTTCCTATATATTTGGGCTGTAAAAATGCCATCAATTTTGTTCTTAACTAACCGGATGTCTAGGTATAGTGTCAGTATTAAACGTATGAGTAAATTGTAAAAAGTTAGTAGTAGAGTTAAACTTGTTGACAATATTAGTGGCTAGTTGGTCATCTCCTTTTATAAGTATGAATATGTCGTCCAGGAAACGAGTATAATAAACTATACAATCCATCCTGGACTCGACTGAAAAGACAAAATTGGACTCCCATTGAGCCATCACTAGATTTGCGACACTTGCTCCACAGGGGGAGCCCATCGCTAAACCTACTTTCTGGAGAAAAAACTTGTTGTCAAAAATAAAGTAATTGTTAGTCAAAATCAGATCTAGTAATTCCATTACTAAGGCTATATCTCTAGTCGATGCACCATGTTTTTTCATCAATTCAGCCACCCATTCGATGCTTATATCATGAGGGATGCAGGTGTAAAGATCCTTTACATCTATTGTTAGAAAATTGTAGTCATTATTAAACTCCAAATCATTTATTTTTGACAAAAATGACCAAGAGACCTTACAAATATGTGGTTCCAAGATGACATACTTTTGCAACATGGAATCTACCACCTTAGCACATGCATAGGTGGGGGACCCACGACCATCGATAAGGGGTCTCATAGGGGGATTTACTACATCTTTATGGATTTTCAGAATCCCAAATAAAGATGGATACCTAGGAAAAAGGGAACACATGTAGTTGAAAAATACCTGGTCTACTCGTCCTTCAATAAATAAATCATTCAAACAGGATTTAATAAGACTGTATGCCTTGTTCACTTCTGATCTTGAACTAGCTTGATAAGTATCACTGTTTAACAACATTAACATACGTGCTACATAATCTGATTTATCGAAAATTACCAATCCTCCCCCTTTATCGGGTTTACAAACCCGGATGTCTTGGGATTGAATGTACCTTAGAAATTCCCTTTCAGTTTCGTACTCGTTTCTGTTGTATATCTTACTACAGACCATATTTCTAAAATCTAACTCACTCACCTGTTCAAAGATTTGAAGCAGGGGGTGGAGAGGAGGGTTAAATGTACTAGAGATACGGAAAACGTTATTATCCAACATATCAGGAGCATTCATAAAGAACAAACCTAAATTAAGTTTTCTCGTAAAAGATTTAAGCTCTACAATAGACTTGGCAATGTCCATATCATGCCAAGGAACATAACTATAACCTTTTGCTAGAAAATCAACTAGGTCTGATGATATATCACTGTCAGAGAAATTGTAAACCCTAAAGTCGTTGTCCTTGTTGAATATGATTCTAGGTCGTGTGACAAGAGATTGACAGTCAACAGATTGAATAGAAGCACCAGTTGGTTCATTCGCTTCAAACGTATTACAGTTTAAGAAAGGTGGAAAAAACGCAGGTGGAGGCGAAACAAAGACACACAACTGGTCTTCCAAGAGAACAGTCTCTTGTCTACATTGTAAGTCTCGGTTCACCTGGGTGGTTTCATTCCCCTTTGTTGTTTGGGTCTGGCTCCTAGAGGGTTGGTCCTGCGAAAATCCTGTTGACCATCATTTTGATTGAAAGCACTGTTGCGTTGTTGTTGACCGGACTGGTTAAAGTGTCTGATGTTATAGCTGTAATTGACACGTGAAGTATTCATTAGTCTTTCACTTCTACGAACTGCTTCTTGTCCGGATTCAGACATATTAGATGGACCAAAAGTGTCATGTTCGTCTGTATGGACAAAAGGTCATCTAGACGGACTAGACGTTTGATCAGCCAAATGAAAGGAAGTTGAAACATCTAGATTATTGGTAGGTTGTAAATCTTTACTAGTCAAGTCAGTAAGTGAGTGGCCAAGTTGCCACATCTGTGCTGCTGGTGGGGGTGGATAAGCCATACCCTGTCTGTAAGAGTTACAGTCACGTTCTAATTTCTTAGTTTTATTAATGCTTAACTTAGACATATGCTGATTGATACTTGAAAAAGTTCTACCATAAGCAAACTTATACCTATCAAATTGGCTATCATGTAAAACTTTAGTGTCAACTTCTTTAACCAAATTCGAAACATTATCAGCCAACAAAGAGTAATGTTTAATCATTACTTCAAGGAGTTCGAAACCCTGCCTATCGAATAACTGGATCAATTCCAAATGGAACAGAGAATCCTTGACTAGACCAGTCGGGTATTGAACCCTTCGAAGGCCCTTAGGTATGACCTTCTGTCTTAAGCATTCCTTAAAATACGCTATTTCAAGTTGGGTTTTCTTATATTTTAGCAACAAGTTGTCTAACAGTTTTAAATTAGACACAATGTCTGAGTAAGTGCTGTTGTTACCTTCATTTTGGTGTGCAGTAGTTGAATTCGGGAGACATCCGGTACCAAAGTTAAAGTTGTTACCCATCCATGCTGATAACGAGCATGGATTACCATCTATGTCTTGTAAAAGATTTGTTGAACCTTGTTGTTGATGGTTAGAACTCTCGTTGGAATCATTATTTCGAGTAACTCCCGATGAAAGCAGTAGTTGATTTGACGAACGGTTAGCCAGTGCCGTCGGATCCATGCCGTTTGAAGAAAGGACTGTATCAGCTGGTCTCTGAGCCGGTGGTGGTGTGCTCTCATCCAAGATACGTTAGTCGGCAACAACTTCCTGCTGGTTTAGCGACATATTCATTCTGATGCTTGAAACACTTGCCGGTAAATTCAGTACATTTTGATGAGAAGATGTAGCTTTAATCTTCCGCACTTCTGTGTCAGTAATGGTCGCAATATGCGAAGACAGACAATTAGAAAGAGTTGTTTGGTTTTTGTCCAGTTGGTCTAGTCAGTTACAGATCGACTCAATCTTACTAAGCAATGCAGATAGCATATTGTTAGTAATTTCTCCTTCAAGACTTACAACCTTAGCAGGAACAGAATCCTGCATATTAGTGGCACCATTTAAAGTAGTCTCAGTTTGTGAGTACAGTGCTTGAGATGCCGTTGAGTCAGACGACATAAAAAACTGATAAAATAAACCAGGCACTACAAACTTGAAAGTAACAAACAAATAGACAAAACAGCAAAGCAAACTGTACGAAGGTTTAATAAACAAATCCAAATCCAAGTCCAACACAGTAAGTTTCTTTAAGCGCTTTTCGTTTGTTCCAAATAAACAAACTTCTTCAGAAGTACTAACTGACACAACTACAAGCAATTAATACAAAAAAGTGCAGGAAAACTAGATCAAATTAATAATTAAACAATTAAAAAGGAATGTCACATACCTTAAAGATGTATAATATAAAAATATTTCTAAGATGTTTTAAAAGTGTATTTTGATTTTTAACAATATATCCACCAAAGGCATACACTTCCATATAAAAGCTACACACAATTTGTACACAATGTTTCAAACTACATCAAATTTAAAAAGTAAAGGAATTGATGGTAGCTTATATATATCTCTTGAGTGACAGGCATGTTCAAATGTGAGAGTTGTAATTACTGTCGGTTTATTGACTGTACCAATACTTTTACAATCAATGGAAGCACCTATAAGTTGAAATCCAAATTCAACTGTAATACCAGATTTCTGGTCTATTTAGCTAAATGTTCTGAGTGTTTTGCATTTTACGTGGGCAAAACTGAACGTAGACTCAGGGACAGGGTGTATGAACACCAATACGCCATTTCCCACAACAAGATGGATAACGCTTTGGCAAAACATGTCCATTATAATCCGACCCATAAATTTAAATTTTTAGTTATCAATAATATGGTCCCTGATATAAGAGGTGGTCCTGCTTCTTTTAAACTGGAAGAACTCAAATTATTATGGCAGCTCAAGTTGAATGCTTTCAACTATCCTGGGTTAAATGAGGCATGTTCAATCACCAGCATATTGAAACTTAAAAATTTACAAAGATAATATAAGCTACCATCGATTCCTTTACTTTTTAAATTTGATGTAGTTTGAAACATTGTGTACCAATTGTGTGTAGCTTTTATATGGAAGTGTATGCCTTTGGTGGATATATTGTTAAAAATCAAAATACACTTTTAAAACATCTTAGAAATATTTTTATATTATACATATTTAAGGTATGTGACATTCCTTTTTAATTGTTTAATTATTAATTTGATCTAGTTTTCCCGCACTTTTTTGTATTAATTGCTTGTAGTTGTGTCAGTTAGTACTTCTGAAGAAGTTTGTTTATTTGGAACAAACGAAAAGCGCTTAAAGAAACTTACTGTGTTGGACTTGGACTTGGATTTGTTTATTAAACCTTCGTACAGTTTGCTTTGCCGTTTTGTCTATTTGTTTGTTACTTTCAAGTTTGTAGTGCCTGGTTTATTTTATATGTTTAGATAAAGGCATGAATTTTAGGAAGAAAAAAACCCAGATTTTTATGTAAAAACAAACAGAATGTTTGATATTTGGAAGGTGCACCCAATTTATTGAGCTTGTTGCCTTTGATTAGAGCCATTCCCAGTGTACCACTAAAGTATATAATTCAGACTGCACAGTACATGCTTGTTTTCTGTACAGCTAAACAGATGAATAGGAAAATAGAAGCAGAGGAGGAGCATATTTTGTCTGGGAAATATAGAAGGAAGATGAATTGGCAGAGTTAAGGGTGGCTTCTCTACTTACATCCAATCAGCCCATTTGTTCCTTGGAGCAAGAGCACTTTTGGCCCATTTGTTCCTGTCTAGGTAGCCTAACTGACCTATTTATTTCTTAGTAATAAGGATCAGTGGCAGATAGAAAGTCAGCTTGCTTGTCATTTGGAGCAACCTGCCCCTCTGATATTGGTGTACTCCTCTTTGTGCATGTCATCTGCTGCAGGAAGCATACCTCTCCATGCTCACTCAGACATGTGCATGTGCAATTTGGCAACACATACTTACAGGATCATGCTCCACAACTGCAATACCTAGTGCTCATGATTGGTGTAACCCAAGTGCTGAACCAGAGCTGCCTCACTCCCCCTGGATATGAAGGTTGGTAATGGTCACTTCCTCCCTAACCAGGCTTTTTGGTGCCTGAGACACCATTCAAGTTCAGATTACCAGGTTCTTGTCAGAACTGTATTGCTCTATGCTACAAGTAGTGCCTGTAAGGGCAAATCCTTTTGAGAAAGTCGTCAGTATATCTTATGAAACTCATGAGTTGGCAATAACACTGTTATCACTGATGGTTGGAAAGCTGCTGCTTCCATTACCTATGTACACAAAACTGGATTAGTGAGCAAGGAGGCAGTATAGAGCAGCAGTTAGTGTTACTGACTTCTAGTGTTTAGTTATCCACTTTTCTTCCTGACTGATATGACTTGCATGCAGCATTTACATTTGCTGAGAATGTTCACCTGTATTTCATTGAGATCTGCTGTTTACTTTGATATCCCAAAGACATGCCAGTATGTGAAATAAGTGAATATAGCACACACCGGTTTTCCTGTAGGTATATCTGTGTGAGTGTGTGTGGTTGTTGCATACCTCTCAACTGTTCCTGATTTAGACTCAAATTTTAAGTATGTCCCTCAAATCTGCTGATTACTGAAGAAAAGGTGGTGAGTTGCACTTAATAAATAATGACAACAATTTAGTTATAGACTTCTTTTAGTTAAGAAAATCTATATTAATTCACATTCTCTTATTCTGCAAATGTTTCAAGTTAATAGTGCAAATATTTTAAAAATGTCCATGATTGTCCCTGCTTATTTGAGGATTTGTCCCTGATTCTGTTGAGATTTGTCCCTGATTGGTTGAGAGCTGTGTGTGCGCGGATGTGTGTGTGTGTGTGTGTGTGTGTGTGTGTGTGTGTGTGTGTGTGTGTGTGTGTGGTATATGTTTAATTGTGTGCATGCACCCCCTATTGGACTATTTTCCCACCCAGAATGTATTTAAGCCGTATGCCAGTTCTTTTCCAGGATAGACCTGGCCTCCCCCTGAATAAGATAAAATGTGCACCAGACAATGGATAGATGGATGAATTGAGGGATTGTTGCCTGAGCTAAATTAAGAGGTACAGAAAACAGTAGACTCACTTCAACTACTGTCTTTGGTTGACTTTTAGTTCCACAATGAATGTAACTTGGCCTGAGCTGCTCTTTGTTTAAACAACACCCTGATACCTGCTATTCTAATTTCATTTGCAGAGTCAGTGACCTAAACTCTACAGAGACAACTGTCTTTTCACTGTCTCATCTAAATCCATCTCAGCTGTAATTTAGTGAAGGAAATAAGTGAGTCACACACTTTAAGGACCCAGTGATTTTGACTTGGCTTACATAGAAGTGACTCAGCACTGTTAGACTTTTAATAAAATGCAGATAATTTCTCTGAAAGGTTAACCAGGTATGGTAAAACTATCAGGGTTTTCGGCTGTTTTTTCCTAGAGTGAGAGGTAGTCATATTTTCATGAGTTCTTCCTCACGATTACTAAGAGCATAATTCTCATTTGGAATCAATCATATGTATAACTACAAAATGGAACTCTCATATAGGGTTCTTCCATTTCTACATGGTGGTTCTCCCTCATAGTGGGAGTGTGTAACTAGAGGACAAGAGGAACAGGTCTCTTCTTTTGGGCTTTGCAGAGCTTGCTCCTTGTAAAAAGTTAATTCTATTTTATTTATGATAGTTTTTTTGCATAATTATTTACAGTAGTGAATTACCATTGTGTTATCTGCACTAGAACCTTTGCGTGCACCACGTACAAAGTAAGAAGCTGTGCAGACCATTTTGTCTGCTGCAGTTCTAAAGGGCAATTCAAAATGGGAGACACATTATTTACTGCCATGAGCAGTGTGGCATGGTATGTCTGACCATTTTGAATTGTGGGCTTATCAGTGCATTATATATGGCTGCACATAGTGCTTCACCGTGTTAAAACTATTGTCTCAAAACTGCCAAGTATTCTGCTCAGCTGGAAGATGTGGGGTCACACCATTTGGTAGGCAAGGCTAAGACTTATACCACTGTAAAATACAAGGCTCTACAGTATACTATACATGTATATATATACATATATATATATATATATATATATATGTGTGTGTGTGTGTGTGTGTGTGTGATTTTTATGCATACACAACATGAGGCATAAGCTATATAGAAGGTAAGAAAAGATTATTGGTCATGGTGTAAAGCCAACATGAACATACTGTTCACAGAATTTATGAGAATTAAATAACTGCTGAAATGCGTAATGTGTGGAACATGAGAGGTATGTAACATACTACACTGCTGTTAGTACTGCTGAAATGCGTAATGTGTGGAACATGAGAGGTATGTAACATACTACACTGCTGTTAGTACTGCACTCTACAAAGTATGTAATGTGTGGAACACGAGAGGTATGTAACATACTACACTGCTGTTAGTACTGCACTCTACAAATTATGTAATGTGTGGAACATGAGAGGTATGTAACATACTACACTGCTGTTAGTACTGCACTCTACAAATTATGTAATGTGTGGAACATGAGAGGTATGTAACATACTACACTGCTGTTAGTACTGCACTCTACAAATTATGTAATGTGTGGAACATGAGAGGTATGTAACATACTACACTGCTGTTAGTACTGCACTCTACAAATTATGTAATGTGTGGAACATGAGAGGTATGTAACATACTACACTGCTGTTAGTACTGCACTCTACAAATTATTGCTAAGTTAGCACTAATAGTTGCTTAATTTTTTATTAGATCTCAAAAAAGAAGCTCATTTAAAGAGCTCATTTAGTATTCAGCCTACCACTCAGATTATAAAGGTTAAGGTTTTTACCTCACATGCATAGGCTACAGGCTTTAAAACTAACCTTTGAAATAAGTTGGGTAGGTTTAAAATGGCCCACAACAGCAGCTAGCCTAGTAATTACCTATTAATCTATGCATGTACATACATACATATGTGTAAATGTTGATAACGTTTTTTAATATATAACATCAAAATCTAATATGTGCCTATCTGTGGCATTGTTCAGTATTGCCTATATGTGCTAGTACAGATCACCCAAGAATGCCTGACCAATAATTAGATTCTGTCAATATTTATGGACAGTACCTCGGCTCTTTGGAAAAAAATAAAGCTATATAAGTGACAGAGTTTGGTGCCACCATGGACTTTTAGAACCACACATATTTATGCCTTTTGCCCTAATTTGCATAGGTGTTGTGAATAATGGCAACCTGTCTTCTTCCTACTGTTTGCTCCATAAGTATCATATATTATTTGTTCACAGACAGAGCAAGACAGAGATACTCTGAGATGTCCCTGAGCTCACTTGTAACTGACTGTATGGGAAACATACAATGGAACAGAGTTTTTCTGTCCTGAAGATAATCCTCCTGCCTAAACTACTCAGTATCCTATTGACATCAGTGTCAGATACACCTCCCCCTATCTCATAGTTAATTATAGAGACCTTCTGCCCTATGTCTACTGGGCCGTGATTCCCACTAGAATAAACTATATAATCATGTTCCAATCTATAGAAGGGGAAAGAGGTCTATTTGTTGGTGGCACAGTCTCTCATATTTACCCTGTATTTAGTCAAGAACTACAAACCCCCAAGATGGCTCACTGACAAAAAGGAGATTTGTTGGTGGCACAGTCTCTCATATTTACCCTGTATTTAGTCAAGAACTACAAACCCCCAAGATGGCTCACTGACAAAAAGGAGATAAAGCCCTGACTGTGTGGACTAAAGTTTTAATAGTAGCTTGGGCATCTGTAAGATTAGACAGAGGAGGAATGGAATGAGCAGTCATTCCTGGCTTAACCATCCTGAGGAGAGAGAGATAGCTCGAGCTCACCACATGGGTAACACCTAGTGGGAATACTAGGTGTACTACCTCATGAAGTCCACGCCTAGCAAGCCCCCTCGACCATGTGCATAATGCACGGTAAACCAAGGAGTGTTCAGTATGCAAAAGTACTGTTCCTGTCAGAAGGCAACACATAGCCGAGCTTAAGTTACTTGCAAGGGAGAAGGATTTCCACCTGTAAAAATAGTAGGCCACCTGTCCCACAGGGCCATCTAGCAGGCCTAATTGCTTCCACCTGTATATTGCCATAAAGTAAATGAGCTAACTGGATTTCCAGTCAGGAATACATGGGATGCAAGGCTCTTACTCCAGCTTGTGGATTCCCAGCTCCCAGTATCAGGAAATAAATGGCAAATTGAATTCAGGTACAAGAGCAATTGGACTTGGTCCTGCAGTGGGATAATAAAAAAGAAATACAGATCCCCATGGATTTTAAATTTTAAATGTTGTCACCGCACTGCTCACAAGATAGGGAAGAGGGTCCTGGTTGATGGAAACAGGATATGATCATTGGATGGCTTCTTGATTTTAAAGGGAAGCTGCTAAACCTTCTGGAGGAAATTATGTCCTCCATGTTGTTCTAGTCAGTGCCCAAGCTTATTTTGGTCAACTTCTGTTTGAGTTACATTGGTTGCATGTTACTGAGAAAAATGTATGCTAAGTCTTGAGTTTGTTGTCTGAATGTTTGTCCTTTGAAGCATAAATTATACAAGAAGGCAAGTTTGCCACCTTTCCCGAGTCCATATCAAAGTTTGACCTGATCCCCACGACTAACTTTCTTTAGTGGTTACAGAAGTACATCAATAGAGGCTGGGAAAAATACAGGATTGAAGTAAAAGCAGGTCTGTCATTTGTTTATATACACTCATTATGGAAATTTGTTTAGTGGCCTCTCCCATTCAAATCAACTCTTGATTATACCTTATCTAAGCTAGGATCAGCTCTGTGGACCCCCTCCCTTCTGAAGTTAAATTGCAAGATTATCTGCCAGATTTTAACAAGACACATTCAGAGTACCTTTTCAGGGAAGATGAATGCAAATGCATCAGTGATAATGGCTAACAAACCAGCCATCACAGCATAAAGTTATTGCAGCCTTTGTTTTTTCCATTGCACATTCATTGTTTAAAATGTGCAGATTTAATGAACTACTGACTCATAACTCCATGTCATTAACTATTCTATAGTGATTCAGTTTATATTGTATACATAATAAGTGTATTAAGGTAGAGCTGAGGAATTGTTCCTCTTCTGAGTTTGATTACATGTACATATGCATATGTTCCTTCAGTGTATATAATGTATGTATTTAATGTAGGAAGATAGAGTCTCTGAAATGTTCCACCTCTGAGTTTGGCTCAGTATGTCTAATGTCTTTACTACTAATGAACGTTTTTTTTTTTGTACTATATAACTGTTGACATTTTACTTTGCATCTGTACCTGGGACTTGGCAGTAAACAAGCTTTGGACCAGTCACCAAATACTGTGAAGTAAATATATAAATATTTTCTGCCATATATTATTAGATAGGGAATCTTTATTTGTGCCTCTTGGGCCTGGAGAGTTGACTGTCTAAATCCTTCTGAAGTAAAGTTAAGGTTTATGGAGAGGCAGAAACTGTACCACAAGATAGGGATATTTTGTTATATGCCCTTTCAGTAACATCTACAGTAGAATCCCTCATCCAGACTGGACCTTAGGCTGGATAAACAAATGGCTGGTTAATCAGAAAAAGCATACAAAATACAATTTATAGGTCATAAATCAGCTAGAATAACATGATTTGTATTAGTATGCATTTCTCTAATGAATATAAAGTCTAAAACTCAAACATCTGCCATTATTTAGCCCAGAGGAGGTGGAAGTGTTGTTCTTCTCTGTTGTCTTTTGCTAGGTCTACGGCAGAAATTTGATGGCCAGTTAAAGAGAGGCCATATAAGAAGAAGTCTACTGTAGGTCTTTCCTTCTTTAGGTATTTGCATAGATAATGTTGCATTTCTCATTTTACAGTTCACAGCAGATGGCCTTTTTTTCAACTCAGCTGTTGTAATCAATGTTGACAGTGTAGGTTTGCATTGTATGGCTGGCATTGCAATCATGTCATTTTAGTTAGGGTGGCATAGGAAAGGCATTGTAGGGCTGGTGTTGTATGGCTGATATTGCAGTCTTGGCATTTTAGTTTCAGTGCAGGGGTGGCAGTATTGAGTAAGTACTGTTGGGATGGCAGCAGAGAGTTTGCATTTTATAGTTGGCATTACAGATATGCCATTTTAGTGATGGTAGAGAAGATGATGGTAGATGACAGTGTAAGTTTTACATTGTTTGGCTGGAAGTATAGACATGCTGTTTTAATAATGGTGTTGAACTAGAATTGTAGGAATGCCATTGTAGGGATGGCATTTGTAGACATGCAGTTTTGGTGATGGCTTTGTAAGGAAAGGATTGTAGGGTCAGCAGCAACAGGACTGCAGACAAGAGAACTAGGCCCACGTTTTAATCTCCTTTCCCACATTGTCTGCATTTTGGATTAATGTCCAGTGAATTCATTAGGTAACTTGGTGCTCTGTCTCCTCATCTCTTTCCATTTCTGAGATACTTAAAGTAGCATAAAAATCTATTACTAGCTCCCCAGAGATGGGGTTGGATGACTGTCTTACTCGTTAATTATTTTGTCTGAGCAAATATCACTTTACTCCAGGACAGTTAGTATTTCGACATGGTTTGATGTCTGCTATAATTCATGAAATGTTGACAAAACTGATTCTACTAAGTAAAATGTTCATGTGTTATCATTTCACAGCATTTGAAATCAGACCAGGACATTATCTGATGAGGGTTTTCCGTTGCCTCATTTGCCTACTTAACCAAATTGTGTTTGACTTGGCCACTTTTCTCTTTTTTGTCCTTTGCTCTCCTTCACTCTCTGTTAATTTTAAATGGTTTCGTAGACAAAAAAATAATATAAAAACAGAATAGGAAGGAGGGCTAATCAAAACAGACCAGTGAGAGAAAAAAATAAAGGGTATTTTTAAGGGAACAGGACTGAATATATCATACCTTTGTGCATTATATTGTCATATAAAATTGTTTTGGAAGCTGATGGGTAACAAGATTTGAAATGTTGTATGTGTAATGGTGTGTGTGTGTGTGTGTGTGTGTGTGTGTGTGTGTGTGTGTGTGTGTGTGTGTGTGTGTGTGTGTGTGTGTATATATGAGAGAAAAGGAACTGATCTTGGATTCTGTAAATGTGTCTAAACAAAAGATGAAATAAATATTTCTTACGGCAAAATAGGTGGAAATTAGCTAAGTGCAATTCGGTCAAAAGCTTCTTCGAGTCATTTTCATTTAATTCAGTTTGTGTGAATGTTGCGCACTGAACAAAATGCCAGTTTACTGTATTATTCTCAGACGTCTTTGATGTTAGGTTTGGAAGGGTCTATATTAGAAGACCGACTGTTTAGGTGATCGAACACCTAAACATTGCTCTTCTAATATCGAACCACACAATGCTGAACATTCCAGGGGAAACACGTCCCTCGGCCACAACACAAAAAACATTACTTTACATCACACCCCCCTAACTAAATATACCAACTCTGAGATCGCTCAACAGTAGGGAAATAACATACTCCAGCGAATGGCCAAGGGAAATCTTTCCCTGTGTTAAATCGGACGTTTGCTATTTTTTGCTTTCGATATTAGAAGATTGATGTTTAGGTGTTCGATCACCTAAATATTCAGTCTTCTAACATAGACCCAGTTTGGAGTTGGGATAAGTTTGCCATTCATATTAATGTTAGCGTTGAGTCAAGGGTTAGGTTCAAGTTAGAGTTACTATTAGAGTATATCTGCCCAAGATATCAAAATATGTGTTAATATTTGAAGCATACACATTTCCTTGTTATTACCTGTAATGCATACCCCAAGTAGGTAGGTACTAGGCTATCTGCCTGAAGGCATTTATAAGCATAGCCAGAATGTGTTGGCTTTCGCCGCCCCCTTAGATTAGATCCCTGTGCCTCTGTCTATCAAAGCCACTGAAGTGATCCCCGAGGTAAACTTTCTGTTTCCCATCCACTCGTCAAGGTTTCTTTTGAAGAGTGTTAGCGAGGAGCTCTGCCTAATGTAGATTGGAATCTTGTTCCAAAGCTGGGGAAGTCTCTGAGATAGGAATCTATCCCTCCAGCACGTCCTATTTATTGTTGTGGTGAGGTTTAGATCCCTAGAGTGTATGGCTCAAGGGGATAAGGTTTTCTTTAGGTGGAGCATGTCCATCAATTCTGGGTTGGACATGGCCTTGTATGTCAGGCAGAGATCACTTCTTCCCTTAAGTATTGAATGGCATGCAGTGGTTTGGATGTATATTCTCAGAATTAAAAGCTTCTCATTTTCCAGCATCCTGATGCATTCTTTACTTCCAGAACAAATTCCATGCTTCATGGAATGCATATTGTTGGGCTACATTATTGATGGTAAAAGAGTTATAGAACTTCTAAGTGAAAACACATTTCCATCCCTTATTCTTAATAAAGTAAAATGCTATCGCAGGACAAGGTTTCTATAGACAGATGTTAATAGGAATCATAGATGTAATTTACTACCATTAACCACCACTAAAATGTTCACTGCACCTGCGGTGTGGGAAGGTAGAAGAGTATGAGAAAGGTTAAAGATGCACTACATTTACAATGAAATGAAGTATAACCTAAAGACAAAATGAAATGAGCTACTTAAAATCTACATGCACAGTGTAATATTTATTAAACACATCTTGTATAGCAGAATGATAATTTTATGTGTGTGGAATTATAGCTCCATAACTTAAGTACAACATCAGGTCTGGTGCACCACTGGTTTATCCACCATTGTGTATATTTGCTTAATACTAGTATTGTCAAACATTTAAAATGCACATGCAATAAATTGCATATTATAGACTAGAAATCATATCTCAGAGGTTACTCAAATCATGAAGGAATGCCACATTTGACAAAAGGCAGCCTTATGTAAAAAAGTTCATGGCAGTTCAATATTTTTGTACAAAACTGCTACCAGCTGTTGAAATAAATGAATGAAGAGAACTGAAATCATATATATGCATCTGGAAGTCAATGTTGCCACAAAGATTGGTTTTATAATGGAAAGAGAATCCTTGTATAGACTTGAGAGATTGAAGATATATGAACTGAAGAAGGACTAGTTTTTATATTTTACAGACATTGATTTCATTCTTTTCTTTGGCAAAGTGGTCAAAACAGCAGCATTCATTTACTGTTATGCTCTTACAAACTTAGAAAGTTGATAGGATAACAGGTTTTGCATTAGCATGAATTTTTTGAAGGGTATGAAGTCTGAAACTCAAACGTCTGCCATTACTTTCTAGCTTCAGTTTTTAAATCCCAGAGACTACCCCTTCTGTGGAACAGGCTCCTCATCCACGTGAAGCTGAGTTCCTCCCTAATCCAATTCAAGTGCAACTTGGACAACTGGATGGGAAACCAGAAATTCATCCCTAGTTTGGCACCTGTGTCTCTGATGCAAAGAGGTAACCTGTAAATGCTTCATCTCCCAGGCCCATGCTTACACTTATCAAGGGTATCAGAACTTGTCAGAGATTAGGGATGCATGGCTAGGCTTAAAAAGGCAGTTGTGGTCGTTAGCTTAATTAACACTTAATGAACCTATGAACCTATAGTTATTTGCCACTAATTTGCAGAAAACCACAGTTTTATGAAAAAACGACTAAAAATATGAGGCAAAAATCTGAACATTTTGTGAAAATCTGTACAGCTGAGAGGTATGATAACTATTATGTGTGCTTGAAAAGAATACATAAACAGTTTCACTCCGATGTTCAATGAAGTGCACATAAGGAATACATGCATAGAACAAAAGTGTTTCATGCACAGAAGAATGCTGGGATTGAAAAGCTGTATAGGTTTTATGTATCATATAGTATACAGTAAATAGTATAGCAATATAGGCTGGAATTCAAGGGAAGTATGTGTACAGCTTGGCTTCTCTATGGAATCCTAAGGAGAAATTCCTGAAGCTTCAGTAACTGACACAAAAGAAAAGGAAAGATGAACGGCATAAGGCTGAACACTTTTCTCCATAAGAAATAATTGCTGGACCAATTTCTGATTGTGCACTGACAATTATTTACTTTCTAGGGAGATTTCTCCGTTCTTTGAGCAAGTGCAACCACGGAGTTGGCATATACAAGTTTGGGGGTGTTGGAGGGCTTGCCCTCTGCAAAAACGGGAGAAAAGTTGTTTTTTGCCCTCTTTTGAACATTTTGTTGTTGTTGTTGTTCTGCTGAAGCACTGGCTTTCAGACAGTCAAAGCAGAACAATATACCTTAATACAGGACAACACCCAGCCATGCCAACAGACTGCCCCACAGACACATACCTGCCAAATAGCTAATCAAAAGATGGATAATATCAGGTTGGGATGCAGTGATACTGCTGCCAGATGCAAACACTCACTGAGTACATTTCTAGGTGGTGCTGTGGTAGCGTTGTCGCCTCACAGTAAGGCGTTGTCCTGTTCGATTCTCAGCTAAAGCGTCTTCTGTGTGGAGACATGCGTGAATGGGCATACCTTCGTTGAAGGTTGTGCATCAGGGCTGGCAACTCGGTACGTAAAAATCTACTGCCAATCATTAGCTGACCGGAATTCCGCTGTGGTGACCCCTAACCGGGAAAAGTCGAAAGACACAACAACAACCTTGGAAAGCCTAATATCTGTATAAAGCAGCTTAAGTATTAACATTCTTGAGTTTCTTCCCTCATTATAACATGCACAGTACAATCCTATTTGTTTCTGCTTCTACATGAGACACATTTCCCAACTACAGCACCATCTATCTTTTGCTGCTGTTAACTTGCTTTTGACAGGCATTGTAACTTGTAGCTCATGTTTTTATAGCTTCTACAAAAGTTCACACAACCCATATTAATATTTTGTTGTTTTTCCTCTTACTGTTGTAAATTGGTGAAAGAGCGTTGAGCTTTTAATTTATCTCCAGGAAACAAGTGTCCTAGTTATGAATCAATTTAACATTCCTCTGTACTCACAGTAGGTAATCTAGAGCAAAATTAAAATGAAATAACACATTACAAATATTTCACAGTGTATACAGTTTTTTTCTTTCTTCTACAAATAAAGTATGCATATTTTATTAAATCCCTCCCCAAACAACTACCCATCATGAAAATGAAATAACGTTTTTTTCCCATTTTATTTTACAGTGATCATAACTGACCATTTGCAGGTACTGCAGACATCAAGAATACTCTTTTTATGACTATCCTTGAGGTGTATAATAATTATTAAACTTTGATTTTTATGTAACTGCCTTCACTTTACATATTGTAGCCAATGTGTTAGGTTTGTTGCTCATACCCCGTGGTTGTGTATAAGCTGTTCATTCAGTCTTTGATACCAGCTTTATCCTATTAAGAATCATAGGAAGCTTATCGCAGTAAACAATGAACACGAGGCAAAGAACCATTTTTAGACATGGTGCCAGCAATATAAAGTGGGTAAAGCAAGTAAAAAATATATCTTGATAGATCTATATATTCCTGCTCACAACCATGCAAATTATCAAGTGCAATACTCCTGAAAAGTTTTTTTACACATATTCACTTTTCTGTATGTGCATATACCTGTATTGCTTATACTGGGTGTACAGCTATAGTTTACTATTGTGCTGTATGTAAATTATATTACTGTACCTGTTGTTTTATTGCCGTATGAACATTCTATTACTGTTTCTGTGTTCTGTATTGTAAGTAACTGAATTTAATCTTTTGGAGAATTTCTACCTGAACCCCCCCCCCCACACTGAAAATGGGTCACTTGTTCAGTCAGACTCCCCTGGTATACAAATACACATCGAATAAATAGATAAATAAACAGCAGGGTTTTGTTAGGTATTTAAAGTTGTTGTTTCCAGACACCCCCCTCATGTAAATCTAAAGACTATAGTTACTCATTTGTGACTCACAGTTGACACCTCATTGCATTGTAAGGTAAATGAACACTGAGCATTTCATAAAAAAATAGAGTTTCATGGATTAGAACACATTTCTCTGGCCAAAATAATAACACCAGTCTGTTTAGGTGATATCATAGCACACATCTTGCTGTTCCTTATGGAAAGATTTCTCTAAGAGCTAACAACTTTAAAAAAAGTTTCACGTGTTAACACGTGCTTTATAGCAACTCACTAACCTCAGCAAGATATGCATTTCTTTAGGTATAAAACTATGTGCATCTACTAATAGTAAAAGTTCTAAGTAAGTCTAGAACATATCACAGCAGGCAAATAAAAATCCCTTTTTGAAACAGCATGAGATTTGAATAGGGAAAATTTGTGGGTCCTTTATGATGTTTGGTAGGGAAAATGTGCTACCAAAAAACAACACCTCAATTTTTTTTGAGTAAAAACTATGTAAAACACTCTTTGATAGTGAACTATATTTAAAGAAAAATCTAAGCTTCCAAGATAAACGTCCTTTACATTACTTATTAAAATCATCTTACACATAAAAACACTAATGGCTATCGTGTTAATCGATATTTGACATCAGACAATGAAAGGCAGTAATAAAACTATAAACTGCTTCAGATTAACTTTTAAATTTTCTCAGCCATATTTTAATGAGAACTTAATATTTACTCGCTACATATGTTATTAATAGCTTTTCATAACAATTCTTACCCGATATATCCTTTTTATAACATGTAAGCCTTGAAGTAAGTAAATAACTTTACGGCCAGCTTCTGCCACATTCTTACCCAAAGCATTGGTCATATCTATATCAGTAATGCCTCATTCCTCCAAAAAAAAAAAAGACAATAAGCCACGTGCAAATGCCATGCAGAGTCACAGTTGCAAAAATTATCACTGCACTCCAGCCATCTGTTTCAAAGTTCAGAGATCAGAAGTTCAAGTTTATTGAAGTGGTTGGGTATTAGAGACTATACAGATATATAAAATACAAATGAGAGAATATCTAAAACAAATAATTACATATAAAGATAGTCAGTCATAGACAGGATTCACAAAGCAGGTATAACATTTGCTTAAAACGTTAAAAGCCAACTCAGACACATGCATTTTAGGGATTTTAAAATGTTTTATAATGTGAGGAACTTCCTAAGCCAAAGATGTAGATGCTGATGCTAAAAGCCTAGAAGAATAAAGAATGAATACCTGAGGATTCAAATATCACCAGGGAGCTTACATCAACCCAGGCATGGCAAAGTATAGGGGAAAGATGATGGTAGGTTACCAGTGTCTAACAAATTGAGATAGGGGAGAAAACGTTAGGACAGGCTAGATTTATCCATTGTATGGGATCTCCTGAGGGTAAAATGTATGCACTGAATGGTGCAGAACATTAAAAATAGAACAGTACACGTCAGATAACTAGAAGGAAAAAGCAGCATTAATTCCCGATACATCTGTATTATATCATCCGGGGAGCTAGGAAGCAAACCATTCTGAGATGCCATGATGCTAATGCAAATTCTCCAACATCCCATCCTCCTCTTTTTTTATACACTGATGAGGTATCAGGCAAGACTAAAACAGAATACTGCACTAATCGCATGATACTAGGTCATGGAGAACACATGTAACATCTGACTCAGTACTTGCTGAATCTGAGTTCAAGGCTGAAATGGATCATAGATGTTATATTCTTTCATATTTCAAGATTTTAGCCGCTCATATATCACTTTCACAAGTACTTTTACTGATGATCCGAGCAAGCTTTGCTGTGAAGGACTGAAGGCTAACTCATATTCACCTACAGAATCAGGTCTATGTTCAGTGATTGAATGGAACTTCCATCGAATGGCTAAACATCAAACACTATCCATTAAACATTCATTCAGAGAATGTTCATTTCATCGATCTGGAAAGTAACTAGTTGGTAATGTTTAATCAGGTGATTTTCCATCAGCTGTGCAGGCATCCTTTCCATACGATGATTGTACCATTCGACTATCTCAATGACACACACACATTTTATATATATATATATATATATATATATATATATATATATATATATATATATGGATCTACTTTTCTTTGTCAAAAGTGCATTATTTCAAAAAGGTAGAGGGCCACTTACATGAAACTGCACTTAAACAAAAGTACACTTTCATGAATATTGGTTCTATGAACTGATAAACACAAAGAAGAAACACAAAAAATAGTGTTTTGCAGGGGAGCAAGCCCCCTACACCCCACACACCACTGCTACTTAAATATACTAACTTTGTGATTGCACTACAGTGGGGAAACAGGTAAAGTCCTTTTTCTTCACTGTAGTGTGCTTCGGCGTCGCAGTGTTTCCTGTTTCCTTTCCTATCAGTTCGTAGAACTGGTATTCGCGAAAGTGCACTTTTGTGTAAGTGGTCCTCTACTTTTCCTTTTCAAAATAATGAAATTGCGACAAAGAAAAGTAGACCTATATATATATATATATATATATATATATATATATATATATATATATAAATATCTCGAGAGAGAGAGCGAGACAGAGAAAGAGATACATGTCTGTCTTTCTCTATACACATATATATATATATATATATATATATATATATATATATATATGTGTGTGTGTGTGTGTGTGTGTGTGTGTGTGTGTATGTATCTGGGTCTACTGCTTTTAGTCGAATTACATTTGGTCGAAAATGATTTCAGGCAGCCCACTTCACTGAAACCTCATTTGATTGAAAGCTCATTTGGTCGAATTTCATTTAGTCAAAAATGGAATATAGCCCCTGCCCCACTGCAGTGTGACCCTGGAGTGAGAATATAAAGTTAGGGGAGGATGTTAGGGGCACAACCCCCCACATTTTGCAACTAGTTTTTATTGATGTTATATGTTTCAGTGTATTTTTAATGGATACACAAGTATATAATAGTGAATACACTGCAATTATGTGGAGGGCTACGCCCCCACACTCCCCCTCACTTTATATTATATTTTCGCTCCAGGGTTGCACTGCAGTGGGTCAGGGGCTATATTCCATTTTCGACCAAATGGAATTCGGCCAAATAGATTTTCAGTGAAATGCATTTTCGATGAAGTGGGCTGCCTGAAATCATTTTAGACCAAATGTAATTCGACTAAAAGCAGTCGACCCATCTATATATGTGTATGCATATATAAATACTGAAGGTACAACTTTTGTCAACCTCTATTTATTCAACACAATTTTGTCATATAAACAGATGACTGACACCTGTTGATAAAAGTAGCAGATCAGACAGTTCTCAGGGTTGGGGAATTTGCCCTTTACCTGAGAAATGTTTGATCTCAGAATTAAAATATATAATTAATAGGGGGTGTGGGGGTTTCCAGGGGGCCGCCACCCCTGCAAAAAACAGTGTTTTCTAATTAATGATGATTTAAGGTTTTTACATATACTGAGATTGATGCTTAGTGCATGCTTAGTACCATGGCAATCTGTATAGTGTTGAAAATTTGGTGGTATTGTTCACATTAATATTAGTGCTGCTCAATAAAGGTAAGTATATATAGACACACACACACACACACACACACACACACACACACACATAGATCTATAGCCACACAGAGAATATGAAGGCACTTTAGTAGAGGCAAAGAAGTGATATGCAAAAACAAAACCAAAACAAAATACTGGTGCTAGATTTTTTTTTTTGATTATATATGCATATGCATAGATAAACATATACACACACCCACACATGGGTTTTTATAATATAGATAAGGATGTGAATAGAAGAATATCATGCCTGTTAGACAAATTACAGTCTGCGATCCATGTTGACATATAAATTGAACATAGCAGAAATGACCCCTGCTAATTTAAGCTCCTGTGTTACATTTAGCCCGTGACTTCATTAGCAAAAACTAAAGTGTGCTTTATATAGGGAAAGACTCTTCATATAGTTATAGAAGGAGACTGTGCTGACTGTTGCTGGGGCTTCCTGAAGACTATGAAGCAAAGGACAGCTGCTGAGCTTCTGTATGACTGCCATTCTAAGCTGAAATAATACTGCAAGGTCATCTCTAATTACCATCGGCAGTGATGTATGGGGTAGCTTATTATAATTGTTCTCTTAGTTTCCGTTACACACATCTGTCTGAAAGTAAGAATAATGTATTGCATTACTGCTGTACATTGGTTAATTGTAGATTAATCAGATTAGATATTAGCTGTTGTTCACCTAAACTCTACCAGTCAAACTTCTAGAAAGGCATGTGGAATAATGAGAAAAGAGAAGTAAGCTCAGACAAGACAAAGTAAAGGGAACGTTGTTTAGGATGAGCTATCATAAGGTATCTTAATGACACAAAAACAATAAATGTTTAAAAGTGTAAAGGAAGTAAAACATATATCTAGAAAATAGGCAAGCAGCAAATCTGGAAGTGGCAAAATATAATAGTAAACTTACAGTAGTTCATGCAAATCTGTTGCATTTAAAGCATTGGATGAACAGTTAGACTCACAGACATTTATTTTTACATTGCACGGTATAACTAAATAATAAGTCCTGCATGGTAGTTTAACTAGCAGTAGGAGTGATCACTGGAGTGCTAACTGCAAAGGTAGAATAGACATATAATGAATGGGATACTGCTGGTGTGGTATGTTATGTACTGCCTTATCATTTTTCTTAGACTCTCCTCATGGTCCTTAGTTTGCAGTGACACAAGCCTAACAGATGTCTTTCATCTTTTCCCAGTTAGGGGTTGCCAGAGCGGAGCTCCGGTCCGCTAATGATTTGCAGTGGATTTTTACGATTACCAGCCCGATGCCCAACCTTCAGAACACCCATTCACGCACGCACCTTCCTGCATGTCTTTAAATGTCACATGACCGCGGGAAGAACATACAGACTCCACACAGAAGGCGCTCCAGCCGAGTATCGAATGAGATAACCTCTTGCTGTCAGGCGACAACGCTAACCGCTGCACCACCACAGCCTAACAGATGTATTGATTCATTAACTGTCCATCTGCATCTTTTCACATTCCTGCTTTAAGCAAATTAAGCATACACAATATGTATCCCCTTCTCAGTTGTAGTTAAATATGCAAAGCTACTGACTCATATCCTTGATACAGTCCCCCGCCCATATTTTACGCATAGCATATGACAATCATCTCATTACAAAAGTGTCCTATCCCAGACACATCAGTGACCCCGGACCTATTTCAAACTCAAGACCTATAGCAAAACTTCTGATGAAAGTGGCATACAAACAACTGCCTGAAGTGTATATTTCAAAATGTTAGTGGCCTGCAGAGAATCAGTGACAGCAAGATAGACAATTTATACAAATATAGAAAAGGAAATGCTTTTAAATTCAGTATTTGTTGTTTTGGGAAGGGACATACAAAACATTTGACAATGCTCTGTTTCTTGCAATGACTACAGAATTATGGCTTTGGTGAAAGCCCACATGTATGGTGTGCAAAATGAAAACTATACCTTTCGTATAAGGATGCGTGTGTAAAGCTTTTAATATGAGCCAGAAAAGTAACATATGGTTCCCTAAGCTTCAGTTTGGGGCACAATCCTTGTTTTTATTTTCATGAATGAACTAGTTTTTACTCGGACTTCAAACCAGTTGTATGAGGATGACCTGGCCACACTGGACGAGCTTAAAATCACCACACAATTTCAAAACCGCTACAGGAGCACTTTTCTTGTTCTTTTCTAGTAACTTCCTTTTAATCCCATTAAGTCTGCAAATGTGCTGGTTGGCGCTTGTCATAAGCCACTGTATGCAGATATACAGCTTAACACTCATTCAGTACAAAACAGCTGCTTCTCAAGTGTCTAGTCGTAAATACACAGGCTCATGATTAGAGACTCCTATATCACTTAAGCTGCATACATAGTATTACTGGAAAAAGTACTAAAGTACCTAACGTGCTACAAACTAAACTGGGCATTAACTCTCATAGATTCATAGACTCATAGATAAGTACAAGACAATCAATCTGCACATGGACTAAAAATGCTGTTCAAAAGTTTCTTCCTGCCTCAAGGTTGAGACAAGACAAGAAAGACCAGGTGGGAATTTAAGGCTGTGCATCCAATCGTCTAGGTTTATCTTGAAGGTGGCAACATAGCTCTCAACCTCTTAGCAGAAAATAATCTGGACAAAGCCAAAAATAATAGAGGGACAAAGCCCCTAAAATAGAGACAAATTTTAAATATGGCTCTTATAAACTTAGAATTTTGCTAGAATAAAAGGTCTTGTGTTACCATACATTTTCTAAAGGATATAAAGCCTGAAACTCAAATACATGTCATTATTTAGTGAATTCATCAGTTCTCACGGATTTGCTTCAAAAATCCAGAAAATCACTAATTTTATGAGGAATAGACTAAAAGTATGAGGCAAAGATCTGGACAGTCGAGAGGTAGGGGTGGCAAGAGTGCTACTCTGCTTGAAACGTAGTGGAAGTTTATTCTAGATGTGAGGGATACGTTGGGATATGAACCTATCCACACTAACATATCTTATTTATCTACTAATAAAGGTGTAGTTCTTTTAACTTGGTATTTGAGGCACATTTTCTTTACCAAAGGAATAGAATGTCAACTAGAGTTAGATCCTTCATGGCTGAAAAGGTCAGATGCAGATCTTCATGGAGGAGTCTATAAGAGACTGAGTACAGAGAAATGACTGCCAGTCTCTTCTAATAACTAATATTAACAGGGCAGATATGGGTGAAGGGAAATTAAGACAACCTTGGATCTAGTAGAGATATCTTTGAAAATTAGATGATCTAGTTAAAAGGCTTTTTGAGCTACTATGGAAGCAAGAAACACTGTTGAACTAAATGTGTTTATTACAAGGCTATGGTATACACTGCCATTATGAGCTTTGTATTCGCCAAGCAGCACACAATTATTCAAAATAGTTCTAAATAAAAGATCCGTTGTTTTATCTTGTTTTATCATCCACTCCAAAAGCAAAGAACATCATTATTCAACCATGCAGAAAGCGACATGGCTATTTATCATATCTGGCAGTACAATGGCTTCTGAATATTGTTTAGAAACCCAAAAGATTTGGCAAAATTTAAAAAAAAGAGAGAAATCATATCTGAACTACTGCATCTTTAACATTGTCCACCTCTGGCAAAACAAATGTCAATAGTAACATATTATTACAGTCTGATGTCCACATATCAGAGTTACCTTACTGTGAGGAGGTTCACGTTTACCTTTGGACTGAGTGGGTAAGCCTTTAGAAAATGAGCTTAAACTCCCTGAAGTTGCATGCATGTTACTAAAATGGGTTATTTGAACCCGTTTACATTCAAAATAAGTTGAAAAGAATAGTTCACTGAGGCTGGCAGGTGTCATTGTTATAAAGGTGTAGCACCTAATTTCAGCTCTCCTACAACAGTATCTGCCCAAAAGACCAAACTGCATACTTATACTAGCAGTATCACTGAACTATATACAGTGAAGTGTTCCACAGTCTGGTGAGGGAGAACAATGTGTGCTGCACTTGTTAACCTTACTTCAGATTTATTTGTTTCATATTCATAGTTTATACTGCATTTTCACATATTAATATCATATAGTTGTATGATTTTGTGCTGGCTTGCCTAGGTAATGATTGAAAATTCTCTGAGGATAAGTTAATTTACCTGGTTAACAAAGCATAAATAAATGTAATATAGATATATATATATATATATGGTTTACTATTAGATGTTCGAAGCAAACTCCGTCGACTGCACTTTTGTCAAACACGGAAGTTCGAAAACAGTAATATCAAACACCAAAAGCCATCCTAGGAACGGTTTTAACATGGGTCGAGATAGGTGTTCAGTGTTATTGCCGAACTACAAACCTCTCCCCTATCTCGACTCATGTTAAAACCCATTCCTAGGTTGATTTTAGTGTTTGATGTTACCGTTTTCGAACTTCCGTGTTTGACAAAAGTGCAATCGACGGAGTTCGCTTCGAACATTTAATAGTAAGCCTATATATATATATATATATATATATGGAGAGAGAGAGAGAGATAGATAGATAGATAGATAGATAGATAGATAGATAGATAGATATACATATTACATATCTGTAAACACACACACACTTTTAATCTTCAAGAAAGACTCAGCCAAGCTAGAATCTTCATTGTAGTGGTGGTCTATGGGGTATATGCAAATGAGCCCTTAAGGACATAGCAGTGTTTTCAGCTACATGGCTTCTGATTGCCCATTAATTTTTATTTTCTAAGTCTTCATGGGTACATTCAGGCCTATAAAGCCATGTATCTATAAAAACAAATCAAAGACTGCTTTTGTGCATGCCATATGTCCGTGCTGAATGAATGTTGCAATTTGTACTCAGGACTTTAGTTTCAGTGAATAAACTTATCTGGTTATTGTTGGGGCACTGGGTGGACTTCGGTTGTAGGACACAATGGTATCCCCAGAGACCATTGCCTATGAATGTTCTGAATGTCCTATGGCTGCGAAACCAAGAGCACCTCTGTGGTACTATAACACCGAACAATTGTCCTCAGGATTAACACAGAAACATGGCTGCAATAAGTAATATGACTGAACATGAGGAGTATTGTTTAATAAGCTAGCAGTTGGGTTCATCCTGTCCAGTAATCAAAATTCAGCATGTCTTTCTCAGAAACTACTGCCACTCATGGATGCATCTCTTGATGTGGATGTCATTCTCTGACTATGACAACATATCTGACTTATCCACCAATTCATTTCTGATTTTTAAACAGTGACAGTTTTGATCTTGATGAAATTTCCCATAATCAGTGCCTACAAAGGAAATTCTCTAAGTGTCTATGTTTGTTTGTCTGAGTGGCCACCAAAAATGAGGCAGGAACGGTGTTTGTATTTGTGCTGCATTGGAGAAGATCACTGACTGAAGCATGGCCGTAAGTGCCAAGAGTACTACCTAGCCAACTGCAGAGGATATAGGGATGATTTCCCAGCCTATCTCACTAACAGGAAGATGGTGACAGGTAGTAGTTCCATGTACAGGAATTAGCATTAAGGTCACATCTGTAGCACTAGATTTGTTCTGATGCGCCACCAGTAAAGCTGAGAATCAAAGGGTAGACATTGACCAAACCTTCACAGAGGTAATTCCTTATAAAAAAATGGCCCTCCAAACACAAGAAGAGTTGAACTTTTCAATAACTATCATGTTCTGAGCTCACATCTTGGGTCTATGTTCGTGCATCAGATACAGATTACAGAGAATGCCTTATAATCAACGTGAATGTTTAACATCGTAAAATAATTCATCAAATGGCCATAGTTGGCCAACATCACAAATGTCATCAACCAAGGTTGGGGCTTGCCCAACACATCCCCCCAGTGTGGGGGGCTGTGCTCCCCACCCCCAACTATATATAGCAACTCCGAAATCACACTACAGTGGGGACTAGAGCAACTTTAAAAAGTTTCCTTCACTTACCTTATGCATCACAGTACTTCCTGATTGTTGGTCAACTATGGCCACGCAATGAATTATTTATGATGTTAAGCATTTTCAGTATTTTAAAGCTTTGCTGTTTCATGTTCACTTATAAGGTGTTCATTGTAGTCCATATTCCATGCGCAAATATAGTCCCCACACCTCCACTACTGTAAAAATAAGTACATAAATAAAACCTAGTAATGTAAACAATACAGGTTAAACTTTACTTGATAACCTCACTTATCAGGAGCAAAACCCCAAATGAATCTGAAACTCCAAAAAAAAGGTAACTGACAATGGCTGAAGTAAAATTGTATTAACTAGATATTCTCATTGCACACAGATGTTCCTTTCTGGGAGCATTGTCTGTTTACATGATTTGATCAGAGTCCCACAGTAGGTACAAGGAGGTAGAAAGAATGAGATCCTGTTCCTTTCACTGCATGTAGCATCTTATTAACAGCTCAGAGCCTTATTACTCTAAGCTATCACTACAGTGATAATCTGTTCATTAAAAACAGAGCAATGTTTCGTAGTTCTTTTCTATGAAAACAAAGAACAAAGCTGTAAAAGTATAAAAAATTGCTCTCTACTGAAATGTCAGCACTCAGAATGCTGAGTGCCAACAAGACAAAAAAAAAAAAAAACGAAAATACAGGAGAATACCAAATTTCGAAAATCACTCTTCTCCTTCAAGCAGCTTTTTGCAGGGTTGGGGGCCGCTGAATCCCCTATGTGGGGTAAGCCACCCACACACCCTCAAACTTATATACCCACTCCATGATGGCCATACCTTGGAGAAAAGGCAATCTTTTGAAAAAGGGCATGTCGGACATAGCATATGTGAGTCCATTCTTTTAGCCATTGATTCTCTGTATTTCATGGCTTGCTCTGGCCAGTCCTGATATTTCAAATGGTTACTATAAAAAATAGTAGCAAAAATGTTAAAAAATAAAGTATTACTGAAACTTGGAACTAATAACCTAATAAAAAAGGTTAAATGACAACCTGACCAACAGAACCCATATATGTTTGATATATATATATATATATATATATATATATATATATATATATATATATATATATACATATATACATATATATATATATATATATATATATATATATATATATGTGTGTGTGTCTGTGTGTATAGATGCATGTATATGTGCATGTGTTTTATTGGGAAACAGCACTTCTTATCCATCATGGGCTCTCAACTATTTAGCAAGATAAATTTTGACAAAACACTGGTCCGATTAGAAAGGACATTGAATTTTTGCTTTGGTGAAAGAAACAACAGACACGCTTATTTGCTCCCACATAATATATATGAAGATATGTTAATTTGGCACATCATATGTGAAGTATCTTATAGGTTCATGGGTAAGTACTAGGCTAGCTGCCCTTCCTGGCCATTTTAAGCATAGCCAGTTTCCCTTTTGGTGCTCAAATTGACCTATCCCATTTTGTGTTAGATTGGCCTTAACCATCCCATGGTCGATAATCAGTTATTACCCCTAATGAGAATAACTGGAATCATACCATAGATAATTTGATGGGACCCATGCTTGGGATAAAGCATTTAGTAGCTGGGTCTGCCCAATATACCTATACCTATATAATACCTATATTATGTACTACAGATTTGGGGAATGATAGTAACACTGACTAGTGAAGCCATGAGTCCCAGCTTCCCTAATCTTACAGATCAAAATACTTCATTTATCACACAAACTAGTCCCCTTTTCCCCTTTTATTCTAGTTTACCTTTCTTTGTAAATCTTTATAATTATTTCTCATTCATCTCACTGAGATAAGATAGGATAATTATCTAAGCTACCAATTGAACAGTGACTTACATAGCTTGAATAACTTTTGACTGATTTTCTGATGTTTATTTTAATATTTTTCGAATAGCTTCAGGTGATTTTCCTGGTGTTATTTTAGTACTGTAATGTGAGTTATGCTCATATATATTAATTTTGCAACAGTTTTATATTCACCCATACTACTACGTCAGCTATAGTTGTACTACATTGCAATTAGTTTGTGTGTGTATCAAGTGTTTGTATATATTCTAAATGTGTTACTGTTAAGAATTTTTTTTTCCTCCGTTTGTGCTGTATATACTCAGAAGTGTGCCATTCCTGGTTAACAAATGCCAATAAATAAATAAATAAGTGAACAGAATACCTATGATCAACTGGACCTGCACATGAAAATGCAGACATGAGATTTGAGTACAGAGTAAGAAAAAAAATTGTATGTTCTTTGTAGAGGAAAGCATGCAATGCAGGGATGAAAGATAGATTCAAGGCAGCACACTTGTACATTGATAAGTACTGCTGCACTTCTTACTGTTTTTTTCCCTGGGTTACTGCTTGACTTGATGATTTTTTAAAGAATTTACTTATTTTTTTCTAAGGATCATGAAGGTTTTCACCTGGGTCTCCAGTTTTCTCACATGCCAAACACCTCCTGGCAGGCTGATGTCAATCTTATCTTTACCTATATAAGATGATTAGGTACCTAGCAATGGACTGAGAATCCATCTAAGGCTGTTTTTTGCTTTGTGCCAGTTGCTAGCCGGAACTGGGTTCTGCATCTTACAGGCTGAAGTGGAATATATTTGTATTGGCAATGGATGGATGGATGGATGGAAGGATGGAAGGGCATAGACTGAGACCATGGTATTGTAGGTGGAATTAAGGTGGAAGGAGAAAGGGAAAGAAAAAAGTATATGTGATGTGTTGAGGGTAGAAGATTTAAATCTGACTTCAAGAAACATTATTTCTACAGAGAGTATATAGGGATGATACACTGAAGGGCATACAAACTGATGTAAGACTCAAAAAAAACAAGGATGTTTAATTGAGAAAGACGAGCTGCTGTTTAAAGGCTGACTGCAACAATTATGAGACCTTGTTGATTTATTGGTATTCTTTTTTGTATCTTTACATGTTCTTCTGGAATTGGATGCTGTAATTTGTAACATTTTTTCACTATGTAACTCACGATTTAAGGCTATTATGTTAGATTTCGAAAAGTACTCTTTTGGGAAACATAAATTTTGAACTTTTCCTCCAAAAACACTTTGCTCCTGCAAACTGGTAACTACTTTTTTTCTAAAAGAAGCAAAGGTAATGCTCTTCAGTTGCATAATGCCCTGTGGTTTACCCCAGTGTTAAACATAATAACCCTAAGGATATTATGTCCTTACAAAATCTCTTTTATAACTAAAGAAGGTGAAAGGAAAGGTTGTTCAGAATCATAAGTGTTCATCAAGTGATGTTCACCCTTATGTTGCCAGCCTTAATACACTTAGTTCCATCAGGTAGTGTGGGAATTGTCATATGTTCATAGGCAATCAAGTTCTTCTTAACTCATATCTTTCGATCTGTGAGAGGTGCAAATATCTGTACAAACTGGAGGCATCCCTCTCACAATTAGCCTGCCTGTGAGCATCACACAGTACTATCCACATCTTATCACAACAATACTAAACTGGCTTATGCTAAAGCTGTAAAATAATCACTACCAAAACCTCCTAGGAATAAACAGGTTAGGTCTCAGGAGGTACCTACCCCCAAATCAGTATCATGTCCACACATAGTAAAGGGTAACTATGAGGAAGGCAGCAAGCCATCTAATACCACAGATTTGATGAGTAGAAGCAGTTAAGTCTCACTGCCTGGTTGCTCTGCTTTCAGACACACTGACTCTGCACTGTCAGTACAGGACAAAGACATTAACTTATCTTTCTGGTGCCAGGACCAAGATATCACAATGGCGTTAATGTCTATCACTGGACAAATATTATTCTGGCCTAGTGTGTTTACGTGGGTGTGAATGGGTTGGAGAGCATGACCCTGAGGGACATGCTTGAGCTCGCCATGCTTATGTCCAGTGCAGTCAAGGCAGTGGTCCTGACTGGAGTCCTTTCATCACCCAAAATGATACCTATATATGAATTAAAGATGACTGTCTACAATAATCGGCTTAGTAGTTGGTATCATTCTAGAGGTATCCAGTATGTGTCAGCATAAAATGAAATATCTGGCAGTACAAACTGTTTTGACAAGGAAGCCTCCATCTCTTGTTTCATGGCTTCCACATGCTGGCAAAAGTACTTGCAGCCCCCATATTGCCCTTGTTTAGGTAGTGTCTGACTAATGGGTATTCCAACATAGCAGGTATCACTGTAGCCATTTTCAAACCTAGGTTAGAACAATTCACTGTGGTTCTTCTCAATGCCAGAAGTCTTAACAAATATATTAAAGATCTAGTTGATCTTGAGGTCCAGAAGCAGCTTGAACACAAACATGTATGTATAGATACTGACGTTCGGATTCTATGCAAAGATAGTTTCCCTCCATTCCATGGATTTATACCTATCACACATTTAAATTGGATAGAAACTTCAGTGGCATTTTCATAATTCTCATCTATCATATCATCAATAGACAATTTCCCAGAAACTTACAAACTGAACTCAGTGAACTCCAGCTTACCCCAAGTAAGACAGACTATCAAATTATAGCCTGCTACCAGATGCACTGCATGTGCCCTGTAAGATTCCCAAATGTCCTTGAGGAGCCAGTTATTACCAAAATCACCTCTATATTCAGAGATTTCACCTACCTAATAAGTCAAGTATGGTGAGATTCTTAGACATATAACATCACTTTGAGTTATCAAATGCTTCTTTGCTGAATTAGGAATATACAGACTGATTTGCTCAATTCAATATTTGTTGATTACAGAATGCTAATGGATCGGACTTAGTGCAAAATTGGTACACAGCTGAGTTTAGGGACTTTGCCCTTTTTGTGTCTGTTGTGCAGCCTTGCTGTTGCTATTTATAACTAGCAAGGGGTGTAGGAGGCACATCCCCTGCAAAGACAACTTTTTTCAATTTTTTCTTGTAAGACCAATATTTTGGATAATCAGTCATTTGTCTTTGTGACCACTGTAGTAGTGTTAACAGGGATGCTTTGGCTATTGTAGTGTTGGCAGAATTTACTTTTGAGATTTTCAGTACACTCAGAAACAGATATAGATATGCATACACCTATATATATATATATATATATATATATATATATATATTTATATATATATATGTGTGTGTGTGTGTGTGTATGTATATATAATATATATATATACATATATATACATAGTCTAAAATATGTAACGTTTTTGGTAAATGTTCAAAATAAAGACGGCACAAATGACTGAGCACATTTGTGAGGCTCTAGTAATGTTGACTTAAAGTTTTATATATTGAAGGTAAGTAGGACTGTGCAGGAAAATTTTTAGCATTTAACTAACATTTAGGTAAAGGGATAGTTATAGTGCTGTGTAAGTTTGGTGTTGTGTGTGTTTTGAGTTCTTATCTCTTGTGCAGAGATACTGTAAGAGAAAGGGGATTTAGTAATGTAATGTTTAACGCTAAAGATTGGGGCAAGGATAGTTTTAGGGTTAGTGTAATGGTTATAGTTAGTGAGGTGGTGTTTGGGTTTGGCAAGATAACCCTTGACTTCAGTTTGGTAACTGGGATTTATTGATAAAGTATTGTTTGGTAAAAGAGACTTAGTCATTGTTTGTGTTTTAGTAATTTTTAGTAGCCATTATTTTGTGTATTCAGTCTTTTTTTCTATATTTTGAGGTTTAGTGTTGTGTTTTCTGTATTTCATAATATAATCTATATAGATAAATAGATAGCCACCTGGCAGTGTGAACACTGGCTCTAGATGATAGTCACTGCTGATGTAATACCCCAACATCATATGCAAAAATGGGGAAAAGGGTTATGGATGAGTATTCTGTGTGTGTGTGTGTGTGTGTGTGTGTGTGTGTGTGTGTGTGTGTGTGTGTGTGTGTGTGTGTGTGTGTATACACATAATAATGGCTTCAGAATACAGGCTTTTTGTTAATAAATGCCTCCTGTAGTATCTTTTTGTAACATCACACTCCCACTAGACACAAGTGCTACTTTCCAGGGGATAATCTCTGATCACTCTCTTGTTAAGTTACTTGCTTTTAGTCACAGTTTAGGTAAATAGTGACTGGCAGAATAAAAGCTATAAGTACAAAATGAGTCTTCTTGGCAGTTAAATGTGTTATATTCTGCAGTAAAGCTCTAAACCTTGTTATTTAGTCATCTTTTAAAAGAAAAATGCTAGACTCTTGCTAAGGTTATCAAATCAGATATATAATCATTACACTGTTTCAGAATTTCAAGTCATGGAAGCAGAATGTTCAGGTTTCCACTCCTTAAGTCAAGTGACCCTGGAAGTACTTAAGAAGCTGTGAACCATAAGGGAGATGAAACTACCATTTACACAGATCCTTTGCTTAATCTGAAGAGCTTTGATTAAAAAGTATGAAAAGAATAATTACACAAAGGACATATCATGCTGTGCAAGGTACTCCTGAAGGACCTAGCAACACTCATATGTAGGTGTTAATATGAAGTGTAAAGGAAGACAATCTTGTTAATTGCAATCAAAATAAAAAATAAGTGTGAAAATAAACACACACACACACACACACACACACACACACACACACACACACACACACACACACACACACATGCACATCTATCCTTCTGCAACTTTTCTGTAAACACAAACCATTTTTGTGAATCTTTCAGTGACTTATGCAAATGAGCCTAATGTGATAAATAAGCATTGGAGCACAATTCAGGGCATAGTGTATCATGTGTGAAATGTGGAAAGGCTTGCAGCAGCACTGCACAGAAGAATGAGCTTACCATGTTAAGGACAACGAGTCAAGTAATACACTGCCAGTGCTGAGCATATCTGCTGCAGACATGCGCCTCTATGTCTTACCGCCATACTGAGGGCTGTAATCCAGCATGTGTCCAGTTGTGCTTCAGCCATCAGGGGTCCCTGTCTTGTACAGGTCCCATGTCCTACCAAAGTGTTTGGGATGTCCTTATTGTGTTTCTGTTATGACTCATTTCCCAAACTTTTATCAGTGGATTAAGGAATGACCTCGGTATACCATTCCTTCTTAGCTGACTTTGGTAAGGCATCACTGGGATATGCTGTTAGCATTCTAATGATAAAATGCCTGCTGTTGGTTGTAATGAAAATAGCATACACTGACCATGGAACCACTGTGTGCTGCCAGAGAGGTAAACGCCTACCTATATGACAAATCCCAACAGACATACATTGTAGTCTGCATTGTCACTCAATGAAGACAGAGAAATGCCATAGTGAAGTAGCGGTATATTCTGCATATAAAGTGTATGTCATCATATATGTACATGTACACATAACAAGATTCATAGACAGTGAATGTTGGCACATGTCTGAAAGGCAGGTATTGGGTACCACCATTGATGTTCCTGTGTATCTCTTGAGCTCTGCTGTCCTTTGCTAGATTTGCCAGCTGAAGTGAGGTTACCATTTATGCAGTAATATGTAGATAATGCAAAGCCAGTGGCGGGAACTAAGGGACTCATTAATGAGATACATATTTAACTGGTGTGTCTGGCTATGCCATGAGGCATGGAAAACTGCATCTGTCACATAATTATATCCCATACTATGGCAACCCACAAGGAATGTGGTGCATTGATTTTTCATTGGGGAATGTGCTGCATGCTGCTAGTCCTGCCTGCTACTAGGATTTGTGCTGGAGGGCAACTTTTGTTGTCTGCAATTCAGAATGAATATTTAAATTAGGGAGCTTTTTTCAGGCACACTCTTGCTGTAGACAACTGAATGTTCACTTGTGGCAGATGTGGACACTATACTGTACTTCATGTGGTTCAGATATATGGCATTTACCTCTGAATCATGACCCAGACTGTTCAATGACTGTGTAAGTTCTGCTTAAAAGAATGTTAAGTATTCTGTGATGAACAGTTCTGAATTCTACCCTGTATTTCTGAATCCTGTCCACTACCTGCAAACATAGTACTTAAAAGTTTGTGCTTTTAGCTAAGAAATATGAGAAAATTAGAGAAACCACAGACACACACACACACACACTACTCCAATTATGTCCTCTTCACATGATGCCTTAGGCTGTAAGGCAGGCAAGAGCCATCTGTCATTCTTGGGTGAGGATGCTCACATGTTTTGTTGTAATGAATCTGATGTCTTTGTTATCTGCCTTAAATGGGCAGACTATTTAAAGATCTGCAGTCTTTTTCTACCCAATGCAAGAAACTGAGAAGAGATATATTTCCCCAGATATACTATTTTAAATAATGGGCTTACTATATGTCAATGCATCAGTATATGTGAAACCGCCGCTGAAAGCATTTATAAGCATTATGACATTTAAAGGCATTTTTCTGTAAAATTAAGTAAATTGATCTAATGCATTCCTGTATATACATTTAGAGACACAAATGCACATATTCCTTTTTTTGCTGGCAATTTATGTAAAACTTTTTTGAATCTGACCATATAAAAACAAGTGCTTTGGGTTATAAGTGAGTCCCTTTGGGAAAGGATGCCATTTCTATCTTCATAGATTCCCTGGAAGTTTCTGACATATTTCATGCTGTTCATACATGGAAGTCTGTGAAATGGAAAGGAAAACAGCTTTTTCTGTCAACCTGTCACTGATGTAAGCTTTTACGTTCAGTCAAGATGACTAAACTTTGAAGCACATTTCTCGGCACTGAGTATATCTGAGAACTCCCAAGTGTTTCCAGATTTATATAGTTCTATCTTATGATGGAAGACCAAAGTGTTTTGTGACACGATATTAAAAATTCATTCTGATATTCAGTAAAGCACAGATGACAAAATAGTGAGATGGGAAACTGGGAGGCAGAGTGATTTTCTCTTTCATGGTTTATTGATAAGAATTTCAATACACACAGTAGGAAGACAGAGAGAAACAATGGGCTGAAAATTGGTCTTTCTGAAGGTTATCATATCAGCTCCATTCCCAAGGCTTTGCTTTCAGCAGACTCAGGCACTGCTGGAGGATAAGTAATGGTTACTGTTGACTGGGATAGTATTTTATGTCTGTGTGAATCTTATGAAGATACTTCTGGCCTAACTCGTTACGTTCATATAAATGTATGAAATCATCAGCAGATGAAGGTCGCACTTATCTAGCACATCTGCATCTGACAAGCAGTGTAGTACAATATAGTTTTTACTAGAGATATGACTTCGTTATTTCTATTTTTCCTTATATTTTGTTTTTGCCATCACATCTGATTAACCAGATACCCTAACTGATTTTTTTTCTTCGTCACATTTTTGCTTTATAAAAGATCATGAATTCTGGATGTTACTTTGTCCTCAAAATTATCCATTTCATGAAGGAACATATTTTAGCCTGTATTTAAAATTGAACCCTCATTAGTAACTGAGGAAGTCCTGAAATGCCTTTCGTAAAGTCACACTGTGTTCTGACTTTGTGCATCTAAGCTGCTTTGATTTTTTTCCTGTGTACTACCGTTCTTGCTCCTTAATTCAGTGCATAGGGAATAAAATATCTTAAGTCTACCAAGTTATTGCCAAAGAAAGTGGCACAGATAAGCACCATTTTTGCTTGCTAGTTTTATGTAATCTTTATTTTATTTGTTATTTTGTTTGTCGATTGATTGGCTGGCTTAGTGTACTCTGCAACAATGTCACTTTTAAAGTAAATTTGGAACACTAAATGAAACACAACGGTAGCATGTCCTAAGCGTGTAAAAAAGACAGGGCTTAGATGATTTACAGAGTATACACAAGCATTACGATATTTATTTGCTGTGTTAATACATAAATATGACATTATTTATTGCATTTTTAAACATTTTGTTAATTTTATTGTAATTAGAAGAACTATATACAAAGAAAGGAAGAATAGATAATACAATAACTATAAAATTACTTCTAAATAATTCCTCTATCTGTACTAAAATTGGAAAGGTGATTATCTCCACTTTGATATCATAGGCAAAATTCACAAAGGATTATAGGTAGAGGAAAATCTTAAGACGAGTATTTACCTGCTTTAGTAACCCTTTCTGTTTCATAATCATCCCTGCTGCAGAGGTGTTGTGTATATCAGCATAGAGGGAAATCCCACTGGCATACCTCTCAACTGTAGAGATTTTCACAGAATGCCCAGATTTTTGCCTCATATTTTAAGTCTGCTACTCATAAAATTTTGGTTTTCCGGCAAATCATTGAGGACTGAAGTCAGAAAATATTGACAGACCTTTGAGTTACAGACTTCATACTTTTCAAAAAATTCATGCTAATGCAAAATCTGTTATTCTATCAACGTTCTGTTTTCAAGAGCAATATTTAAAAGTTGTCACTACTTTTGGGCCTTTGTCCCCACATTATATATGGCTTTGTGCAGATTTCTTGGTGTTAGAGGTTGAGATGTATGGCCACTGACCATGGTGCACATTAATGAGGAAGTTGGAGGAGTGGCTAATAATAACTAAACACGTACTGTTCCCTGTTACTACCTTAAATGTTGTCTCAGTTTTGCTGTTAGTGGTGCTTTTATTTGTAGATTTAATAAGGGAAATAGAGTTTAAAAGTACATGTGATGTGAACACAAATTGCTACCTCAGGACGATCACGATCACTGTAAGTATGTAGTGTGAGTGGATGCTTCCCATCTAGATGAGACCTGTACAATTCTGGAAACTTTCATAAACACAGATTGACAGATTGCAGAAATAAGCTGATTTTAAAAGCCTTAATTTCGCCATGAAACCTAGAAAATGCTCACCTTTTCCAAGCCTCCTTAAAATGATAGAACCAGGTCCCTTTGGGATAACAAAGACAAATCAAAGTCTTCTAAAA